>NC_072733.1:16005465-16305465 GCF_026930045.1 Uloborus diversus | reverse complement strand
GCAGGACAAAGTGATAATGCGGCAGAGGAAGTCCCTTGACACCCTTGCTGTGTGATCGAGCATTGTTCTGTTAAAAAATAGCTCCTAGGAGCTCCCCGCCATGAGTGCCAACAGATGACTGAAAGCATGACATTACTGTGCCATTTTACTGTGGATCAATATTAGAGGTGGCACTGTTTCGCATATGACAGCACCCCATTACATAATCCCAGCTGTGAGTGCGGTGTGCCACTGAAAAGTGAAGGTACTGTTTGGATTTTCCCATATGCGTCTAAAAATCTAACCATTGCCCAAATTCGATCTGGATTCATCACTCAAGATGATCTGTATCCATTCGGTTGCAAACAAATCCCTTTGGACTCGACACTACTCCATGTGGACGTGTAAAGCTTTTGTTTTTCAGTGGCAAACCGCACCCACAGCTGGAGTGACCTAATGGGGAGTTGTCGTACACGAAACATGGCCACCCCTAATATTTATTCTCTATTCTTTTTAGCACTATGACAGTCTAACTGTAGTTTTGTGTCATGTTTTAGTCGCATGTGTTGGCACTTGTGGCAGGGCTGCCAGGAGCTATTAACAGGACAATGCTCAGTCACACACAGCAAGTGTCTGGGAACTTCTTGCACATTATAAACTTCTCTAGCCTGCGCAATGACCTGATTTGTCACAAATCGAGCATATCTGGGATCATTCGAGACTGTAAATTGGACATCCTACGAGCTTGATCGAATTAGCAGCGCGTTTACGGTAACTGGTACGAGATGAAGTAGGACATCGAATGAGTAGACTACTGTGCCTCAATATTTAACTGTATCGCCTTGTACATTCTCACTACAAGTGGCTCAACAGGGTAAAACCTCCATTTGGGATTTTTCCTGTAATGATCGTTTTGCTTTCAGTTTGTAATCACATTCTAATATCGATGTTGCCATCACAAGTGTAAAATTTTGTTTCATTCTACTTCTTGGTGTTGCATTTTGTGTGGTCAGCAGGGGTTTTTTTATGAAAGCTTTTTTGCAAATTTTGATATTACCCGAAAAATCATTGCTCTAGTTCAGTGGTAAGACTTTTTAAAGGCTTGTTTTGAAATTTATCCATGCACAGAGTAATTTATCAGTTATCTAGTTCAACTTTTTCACCCTCGCATGGAGAATTTCTCGAATGGGGTAAAATGGGATTTTGTGAGGGTAAAGATAAGCACACATGGGTCGGATATTCGCTTGGTTGCAAAATCATGTTCATTTAAACTAAGTAATCTGTAATTATTAGTGATTAGCAAAGAAACCTTGTGCATGAGAATTTTAGTTTTTGGGTACTGAACTTTGAGCACGGCTTTTATGATTCATTTGGGCGAAATTGCTCCAAATGTTAAATTTTTAGAAACAAGTAATATAAACTGTATTTAAATTCTTGAATTAATGACAAATTGCTAGGAAAATAGTGTTTTCTTTGAATAGTTTTTTTTTTGAATGAAATTAGATTTGAAGCATTTATTTTCTTTAACGGGGAAAAATGCAATAATTATTATGTACTGATCCTTTTAGGGGGATAACTGCTGATATATTACGTACAGTGGCTCCCGAAAGTGTTCGTACACCTACGACTTTCAATGAAATAGGACCTTTAGTTAGAACTAAAATTTCGAATAGGTATTTAATTATAAGATCTGTGATCAATTTTCAACAAAACTAAATGAAATTTTTAAAAAAATATTAAAACTGAAATGTCTATTTTATTGAATAATCTAACTGTTTATTAAGTTATTATTTAGTAGAACATCATGCAGAATAAACACCTTTTTATAAACGTCTGGGAATAAATTTCACTTTTTTTTCTTTTTGCATAATTTCTGAGTAAGTGTTCAACCACACTTCGAGAATCTTACTGTTTCTACCTGTATTTTCTTTTCAAAGCCGTTTTTTTCGTAATCTAGCCTCCAGATATCTCTTAATATGTTACATTAAGCACAAATCTGGGAGATTAAAGGAGTATTTTTTAAACTTTAGAAAACTTTTTGAGGCACCAGACGCAAAACATTGAAAAGCGTGTGCTTCTTATCGTTATTTTGATAAAAAACAAATTTGTTTCCGACAACCAAATTTTTGGCTAAGAGTTTAAAATTGGTTTTTAAAATATTTAAATGAACAGCATGATTCATTATTTCATCAAAATTCCAAATTACAAAGTCCTGATGTTGATATGCACCCTCACACAACACCTTCACCGTCCTGATTAACTGGTCCAACTAAGTTCTTAAGATTAAGTTCCTAATTTTTTCTTCTATTTACAATTATACAAAAATGTTGAATTCATTTTTATCTGTAAGACGTAATTCCAGAACGTTTTGAGCTATCATTGATTTTGAACGACAAGCGTAAGCTTTCTGTTTTTCTCACGTCAAAGAAAATTTCTGCGGGAAGAGGTCCCATTTAATCCAGCTAATCAGAACTTTGCGAACAATTTTAGGTAAATTAAATTTTCATTTAACTCTACAGGAACTTTTACAGCACTGAAATGTGTATTTTTCATAAATTTTTTAACTGTAAATCTCAGATCCCGTTTTGTCAACTTTGCCGGTTGACCTTTTCTTACCTTGTTTTCGGTCTGATTCTTTTCTTTTGAAGTATTTTATCAGCACTTTACTATAGAATGGAATAAATTAACTAATTTAGAGACATTTCAAACCAATTTACCGCTACCGAGAGGAAAAAATTCAAATTTCGAATGGTGTTTCTGTTTTTTTTGGCACATTTCTTGCTTGACTGCGCGGGAAAAGTTCGCTCTTTTTCTCAAAACGGTATTTTTTCAACCTGTCTTAGTATTTGAATTACGGCAGCGAAGTCGCTTAGCACTAGAACAAAAGTTGATCCTGGATTGTCCGTGTCTTAGTGATAAGAAAAGACATTATACTACGGGTGCTTGTGCTTATTTAGGGTACTAACTTACGTACTAATTTAATGTACTTTGAATGCTTTAAATTCCGTGCAATACATTTATTGTATTTGGGAAAAAAAAGTAAGATTAAATAAAACTTTATGAACCAGTAAAATTTTAATGCTGCTTTCTGTTAGTTTTTAACCAGAATTTATAAATACCTTCATAATGTCTTACATTGCGTGCATAACTTCCCTTGCATGTCGAAGCTGTCGCCTAAATTAACATTCATCCAAACTAAACCTTCCCAAATTTATAATCAGAGCGGGGAGGGGGGGGGGGGGGAGGCGAGCGGGGTGTTTGCCCCGGGTGTCACAAGGTATAAGAAGGGGATGACATGAACTAAGCTTTTTCTTGCATTGGAATTTTATTTTTCCATCTTTATAAAGTAATTTTCTTAAATAGTTCTTAAAATACTACCACATTTTGATATAATTCCTGTATTTTTTGATGCACAAAGATGACATGTTACACTATGTAATAAAAATCTGTTATTAACTATTAAGATACGAAAATATTCGTTATACACCCATTATAGTTAGCATGTGTTTGGCTACTGGGTCATTCCATGCGAAATGAGCAAATCAGCTGTGCCTGACATGTCGCAGATTTCAAAGAATTTTTTTTTATTTAGGTAAACCATGCATATCTATGAGGAAATGCAAAGTATAGAGGTTTAAAACTGTTTGTTGCTTTGTTATTGAAATTCGAAGTTTATGCTTACGCTAAGCCTAAATTTTCAGAGTTCATTGCTGCCAGTTTATGACTCGGTAACTCCATAAGTTATAAACGTACACTTAAAAAATATTTCCGTCTTCTATAAACAAATCTCTATTGGGAAAGAGCAAAGTAAAATTTATTCGGATTTTGTTTGAATTGGATATAGTAACAAATATTAAATTTTCCAATTTACTTCAGATTTCAAATCCCTCTTCTAGCTCTTAATGGAAAAAATAGCAGTAAAAATTATTCAGATGGAAAAACTATATCTGCTCTAATTTAGTAATTGTTTATGAATTTCTTGATGACGAAATCGTACTTTAAAAAATCAAATTTCCGAAAATTTCATTTTTTCCTCTATTTCAGATGTTTTTTTTAAGATGAGTAAATGCTCTAAATTTACTCTATTTTACGTAACATATTGAAGTGTCTTTTAGATGCTACTAAATTTTAATCGGAATCGGCGTAATTTTGTTACCACAGTAACTTGAACTAAGGTAAAATTTCATTAGTTAGTTTTTTTATTGTAAGTTTAGCAAAACTAACCTTTTCTTTCGAGTTTCATTTTCTCAAAAGCATGTTTATGAAGTACTTGCTAAAATGTCTATTTTTTTTAAAAACCGAAATGTTAGATATACTTGCTTTTGCATCATTGAGTCGTTTATCTAGTTTTTGAATGCTCGTAATTTCACATAAGGGTCAATCCATACAGATTCCATACAGTATAAACTACTCATTCATGTCCAAATATTTCTAAGTTATCAAATTAAAATAATTATTTTAAAAATTACAATATGTTTTTTCAGTATAATGTATTATATAGGGCACAATATACGTAATTTAAGAAGGTGCAATGAAGTTTTCACTTTTATTTCTGTTTTAGTGTTTGAAATTCAGCAATCTTGCTAGTCAATTCAAAGACCTGTATCTTTTTTACAAACCAAATATAAAAACAATATGTATAACATGTATAGTACTTGAATGGAATATTCAATTGGCCAAAAAATTTAATTTTTAATTCCATCCCCTTTTAGTTTACAGGGGTCTAAAAAATATCATTTTTGTAATTTTTCCGATTTTTGAGGGGCTGTAATCTATAAAGGGTGCACAACCACACAGCAACAGTTATATATTCTTTTTAGCATAGTTCCAATGATTAGTTTTTGCCGTATTTCATTTTGTGTTTCCGTCCCCTACGCGAGTTATCCCCCTTTGAAATGAAAAATTTTTACATTTGACCCTGAACTTTAACCTGTTGCCGTTATTTTAATTATTAACTTACACCTACGTAACTCGGCGTGTAAGACTATCAACTGATGCACTTTAACATCAAAGCGTTAAATTAACTGTCATAAATGCAAAGTATAGAGACAGATATAGATTTTAGCCAAAATGCAAAGATCTAAAAGTCCCTTTTTTGACTACGAAAATCACTTTTGATGACCTCTAAAAAGTCAAAGGTGCAGTTGAGAGCAAATATAAAAGTGACTTAAAACATCTTTCATATCCAGCTGTTTGGGATATGAATTTCAGAAAAATTAAATGGTCGAACCCACCCATCCGTCGAACCTGTATGGATTGACCCATAAAACACAAAGAAAATGCTCTTTTTTTGAATTTTATTTTACGTTTGGAAATCAAAAACAAATTTTGCGTTTCTTCAAGCAAATAGTAGAAACACAGCTCTATTCTTGTAAAATTTTAAAGTTGTCTGAATTTTCCCTCATTTGAATTTTTGTATCTATGTGAAGGGGAAAATCATTTTACAAAATGTCACTAAGTTTAAAACGGATTTTGAAAACAAAGGAGTTAAAATACAACTTCAAAAGTAAGGTATTTCTTTTATGATACTTAGCACATTATTGGGTATGAATTTCATCAAAGCTAATGCATTCCTTAAAGATTGAGATTAAAAAATAAAATGCTTAATTATAAGAATTGAAATAATTTCAGTTTTTGAAACTCTGTTAAAAGTTAACTACAATAACTTTGAAAAAAATTTTCTGATATCGGATTAATTACCCTACTCCGTAGATTGCAACAACATAACTTTTATGTTTTCATTCAATAGTTACTAAGATATTAGCCTTCAAAAATGCAACATTCAGCATTTATGAGAAAGCTGTTCAATTTGACCAATTTTCAATCTCATGTAACTATTCAAATAAATTTTAAGCAAAAATATTCTAGATATTTTTATATAGGCATAAAAGGAACCTGTATAACAAATTTCATAAAAATCTGTTACCATGCGGCCATCACTTTTTGCGAATTTTGCTCATTTCGTAAGGAATGACCCTGCTTTAAAACGAGGCCAATGCTCATCTTAATGTGTACTGTCATCTTAATGTGTAAGTATTTCATAACAAGCAAAGTTTTTGCATGAGTGTGGGGAGGGAACGTGAAAGTATTAGCCCCTGGCACCGTCGTCTCTTATGATGGCCCAATTTGTCATTTAAGCACACTTCTAACGTGCATATGAGTACATACGACCATTTTAAATGTTTTACATAAGCGTAAAATGTTTATCTCTTACGTTTAAACTTCAGATGGTAGTACTCAAAATACACATGTATTTTAACTGAAATTAGTGTAAGAGGGCAAGGAACACATTTTTTTTTTTTTTTGCATTCGATAGCTTGTACTTAGAGTATTCAATATAGCATTTGGATGATTGTATTAAAATCATAACACCCCATATTTTGTGAAGTAAGGTAGGTATTTCATAAAGGTCTAAGTACTTTTTGATCTACCTTTGTGCATCTACGTAGTTTAAGAACACTGCTGCTGAGAACAAATTCCACTGTTTGCACTACAGCAGCTCTGGTAGTTTTTTTTACTAAAGGGTAAAATTTACTTATAAATTTTATTTTCGAAATATTTAGTGTTATGTCAAAGCATAACGTATTAGAGCGACTCTTTCCTTACGTTAATGTTGGTTCTAAATACTGCCCAACCCCTCTCCGCTAAACGTTTTCGGGCACGACGTTGCTAGTTTCCGTAGTAATTAGTACAAAAAGAAATGTCCTGTCCCCAGCAAAGTAACTGAAAAAAATATCCATGCTGAAATTCATGCCTAGTTTCACGAAATGAAAACATTTAAGTCTTAAAGCAACAAGATTCGATAGTGTCTAAAACCTTTTGAAAGAATGCAAGAATTTTTTTCATAGTGAACTTTAAAAAAATACAAAGGTTTTGTCACATGCAGAGCTTGATCAAGTCAATGTGATGTTCTTCTCAATGTTTACGAAATGGTAGATTCATTACATTTTGACATTTCACAGCCTGCACAAAATTTTCTTTACACATAACTTGTACTATCGAGATCTGACTGAACATCAAACCTTAACCGATGCTATGTTTCTAAAGTTAATTTGCTCCCGTTGTACACAATATTGAAAAGCTAGATAATAAGATTTTTAACTTTCACAATTTTTCTCTCTTATGCGATCCCTGGAACGACGCACAAATGTAATCTGTTATCGATAACTGAATTTTTTAAGCATTACCTTTTGATCCTAGTTGAAGTTTTGATTTTTCTTGGCGGATTTTGAGGCATTTAAAATTTGAGGGAAAGTTAAACAGGACATAAATGCATAATTATCCGTAATCTGCACAAATAACTTGAATTCAATCCGTGGAAGTTAAGAATACTGGTGGAAGTAAAATGCGTTTCGCATGAGAAATGAATGCAATAATTTTTATTGATAGCGTAGCATTACTGCTGAAAATAGTTTCGCTCTTTTTTCAATGTAGCGTAACGGCACCAGAAACAGACAAGGGTCTAGTAACACAGTCGTAAGTTTGGATTTAAATACGAATTTTAGGCGGGTAAAACTGATGTTGCAGCTACCCATGAATACGATGCAAACATCTAGTGTTATCGAAGTGAGTTTTCTGAGCCAGTTGACATTTACAAGGCAGTGGTGAAAGGCTATGAACAGCCACCACGAGGTCTGCCTGTGTTTCATGTGCATTTGAATTTAAGGTTTTAGATATAAAAATAAAGGACTTTCGCCCAATTTTAAGACATGGGGAATTCTATCCATTGCTCTTCCTATTTGTTTACTGGTTATCATCAGCATTGTCTTTTGGGGGTTATTGGGGGTCGGACTTCTTTTCGAAATTAAAGAAATAAAAATAGAATTTGCGCATTCAGAGAATCAAGAAGCCAGCCAAACATTAGATTAAATGTAGTTGCATGAGATAAAAATAGTTTTAAAAGTCTAAATACATTAAAAAGCTCAGAAAATTGAGGTAAAAACCTGACAGCGATGTCTTAAGCATGTCTGTTACTGGTGCCGTTACCCTAATTGCTGGAAAATTGGTAAAATCACTTTCTCATTCTTTTAAAACTTTACATGTCATTCGAACACTTTCTAATCATAAATGATTAAAATTCCTTTTCAGAAAAATGTCCTAGTAACTACTGCGGACCCCACGGAGTTTGCCAGTGGCAGAACAATAGAAGACTTTGCCTGTGAGTCTTTTTTCTTTTCCTGGTTGCCTTACTGTGACAGATGAACGCATACTTAAACTGTTTCGTACTTTTTTTCTTCATAGGTGCAGCAGTTATTATTTCGGTGAAAAATGCGACTCTTCTGCTGTAGGCAAGTTTTTCTGCTTAAAACATAAAATTGAACATTTTACTTGAACATTTTACTTAACTAGTGAGGTTTTTATTTAAAACATAAGTGATATGTATTTAATAATGTAATTCCAAAGTTAAATTCTTTTGCACTCGGCAAAATGTAACAAATTCAAGTTTCAGATGATGTTTATGTAAATATAACTGAAACAGTATCGTAAGTGCGCGTACAACATACGATTTCTATTATGAAACTTATTTAAGGAGTCACAGTACCTTTCAAACAATTTTAATATATATATAAATTTTATATTTCTTTGAAACCATAACATGCATACTTATTTCGTGATCAATTTACTTTCGAGATTTAAAAATATTGGCTACTTTTTTGAAAATTCAAAAAATTGAGGAAAATTTCAACTTTTTAAAATCCCTAAGGCGTTTTTATTTTTGCACTAATATAAAAAACGTTTTTTGAAAAACAATCACTATAATCATCTCTTAAAATCTGTGCATTCATTTGTTTATGAGTTCATTAGAAAATTTTCTGTGATTAACTATGTAAAAAATCGGGTTTTTTTAGAAAAAATTTGGTTTTTAAAGGTTTAACATGCTCTAAACATTAGAGTAATTATTTAAAATGCTTATCCAATGCACATTTTTGTCAAATCTTATTCCAATTGCAAAAAGAATTACTTTAAAGCTGTTTCTTTAATAAGAAGAAATCCTTAGGGATTCTAATGACATGAAAACACAAACCATCATCGAGAAAAAGCAATTTGAAGTTTTTCTTTTGCATAGGAACACATAGGGAGCATGGTCTAAAACCACTCATAACTTTTTAAATATTTGAACTGAAGCATTGAAACTTTTCCCACATGTTCAGAATAGTTTTTTGTTTTGAAATAAGCAAAAATATTTTTGATCGTTTCATTTTTTTTGAGGTACTGTAACCCCTTAAAGACAAAATTACAAATTAACTGTATGATATAGAAGGAAAGTAATAGTTTTCAATATAAAATAAGTTTTTATAAGTAAAAATGAAATTTTTTTCAGTTTCTGTGAGTTGGGGGTTTTGTTACATCGTAGACTTCATGATAATAGCCTGCATTCAACGCTAACACTCAGTCACTTGCTACGTCTTGAAAAAAAGATATGACACCCCACCTAACCAGCTCAGAAATAAAATCAACTTGACGTACATTAAAAATCGCTTGCAGGACTTCACTGTAAGAATTATTGGCTGTTTTTATACATGATAAAATGGCTTTTGGAGTATCTAAGTAAACAAGTTTAAGCTAAAGCTTCATGAAATTAAAATTTTCACTTCTGAAAATTGATGTAATAATAATAAAACTAAATATGGCTATACCTACTGGGGCAAGGAAGTGTTAGCCGTATTGAAAACTCGCCATCAGAACTGAAATGTTGTAAGATTGTTTTCCTATCTCGGCCCCAAAAATGCACACTGTGATTCTTGAGTTTAAAAAAAAAGTTAGTCCCTACTCTACTGTATCATTAAACTAGAACCTTACCGGCATTAGTCTGTGTCGTACCATTACAATCTTTAAAAACGGTTTATCAATGATTTTCATTTTTAATTGATCCAAGTAAGTTCGAATTAAATGTTTCTGTATTCAAAATAGCCTTTTTTTTTTTTGCATGTGTTTCTAAAGAAAACTGCAAATGTAGATGCTCAAAAAAAAAAGTTTGTCGCTAAAAAAGAGGAGTTATAATGAACCTGCTGCATCCCTTTTCTCTACGATACTGCAGGCAGTTAGTGGGAACCCTGACCCACGGATTTGAGATATAAGGTGAGAATTCTGGAAGCCTTAATCTCTTACAACTTCAGAATATAAACTGCAAATTAATAACTTGCTGTTTTGTCAAAAAAAAAAAAAAATGTTCAGAATCTACTTTTCGAAGGGGAATCAAGCCCTATTGATCCCCCATTAGCTACGGCCTTGATTCAGGACAATCTACTACATGCAATATTTTGCTTTTAGGTGAAGAAATCAATCACATTCACACGGTGTGAAATCAGATTTCAATTCAATACTTTTTACAAGATTTTCATAATGTAATATTTTCGTTGTTGAAAAGCTAAAACTTTACTTTTTCTTTCAGTGTGGGTGGCTTGTTCCTCAGTTATAGTAATCTTCCTAATTGTGGTAGTCAACTTAGCTATGTATTTTTGCAGAAGAATAGCGTAAGTTTTCTTTCATCCAAAATTTTTTTTTAATGTATTTGATATTCGCCTAAGTTGAAGAGTTAAATTAAAATGGAAAAATTTAGGGAGTTCCGGCGAGAAAAGGGAATGCTCCTTTCTCGCGCTTTGCAGATGGCTGTCTTACCATATACAAACGGTGAAGTCGCGTGGTATCTTGCGTTTCTCGCAAGTCTTTAGATTTCGCTACTTTTCAAAAGATTTCTGCAGAATTCAAGACCCTATATATCATAACAGGGAGAGGAGGGCAAGTAATTTATAAGTCAAAGTTTCACTGTGCTCTTTCGATTGCTAATGCTTGACCACGGAGAGATGGCGCGTGAACTCAAAGCGGAAACGGACCACTTCATTTTGTAATTGCTAGGATGGAAAGAAAGCGACACTTTACTGCTTTGCGCATTCTCTATGATTTTACCTATTAGAAAATGAAGTTGCTCGTTTTAGACTCCAGTGCACACATATCTTCGTGGTCGAGCTTTACCTATTTTTTCCATTATTACACAATTCATGTTGCTCCCTGGTCAGGATTGTTGACATTCTTCCTTGGACTGACTTTCTTCCTTGGATCACTTCAAAATCTGTTAAAAAGAAAAGTGAGGATTGCTAGAATCGAGCGCTGGCAAAAAAGTTTTTCGTGAAGCATCGTTTGTTCAAAATAAGAAATAAATTTCAACTCCAATAGTTCTATCCTCCTCGTTAATTGAGCACATTGCGAGATCTTCCCAATCTGAAAATTTGATGCTTTTGAATCTTCCAAGTGCCAACAATAGAGGCGCCCTATAAGAAAGCCGGGCGTACCTTCTGAGCCGGTCGATAGGTGTCTTGTAAATATCATTGATCTGCTTCAATGCGGAGGTAACCTAACTTATATTTATGACTCTTTCCGGACACAATTTTTTTTTATAGAGATCCTTCATTTACAGCGTAATTGTTTTCATGCGTATTATTCTTCATAAATTTTTTAACGTCACGCACAATGAATACTGATATGTAGCAAGCTGTGTACTAAGTTATACCAAATGTGCTTCTAAGCACAATCGTGTTATCTCATTGCTAAAACTTTTTTGCTTGTGAAACTGAAGTATTCCTTCCATCATTGTGACCACGTGATCTTAGTTTACCGCAAGTAAAGTTTCTAATAACTTTTTTATCTTTATCTACTTGACATCGTTGAATTCTTGAGTTATATCTTACCAATTTATATAACATACTAAGTCAGTTGCATAAATCGTTTAGATGAATGTGTGCAAAAAAGTTGGAACAAATTCTTTTGTAAAGCCTCCTAAATTAAATGAAACCACTCTTAAGTGACCGGCTTTCGGGTGCGTTCGCCATATGTTATCTCTATCCTATTTTAAGACTGTACTAACACTTAAGTTTAAAATTTAACTTGAATCATGCACCAAACTCATTTAAAGCATTCCAAATTATCTTCATAAAAATGATTTTAAATCCTTAATATCTCTTAGTTTTCGTTTTTTATTTTATGATTTTCTCGTCGACTAACTGCAGGTGAGTTTCTGTAATATTTAATTTCTAAAGGTTTTAATATTGTTTGCGTAATGCAACTGAAGTAATAAGGTAATTTGGATCTTTTATGTTTACTAACTAAAACTATTAACATTTTAAATTAAAATACAGCCGTCCCTCGTATAACACGGTACTTGTACACGGTTTCGATATTACACGCGGTACCAAATTTTGCGATTATAAGATTCGATATTACACGGTACGAAACTTGAATTTAAGACTTCATGGTTTTGATGTAACATGAACTTTATCTTTAAAAAGGTGGAATTTCATTTTTGTTAAATACATTCTGCCATACATGAAAAACACCGCGAGCTCAGTCAATTCCAGCCGAGGACGGCAGTTTCGTGCTTATTAGCACTCATCAGCCCTGCATAGGAGTGACTGAGCTGGAAGTGGAAAACCTCTTAAGGAAGCCAAGAGTGCCAAACAAACTGGTAGCTAATCAGAATTAGTACTGACCAGACGAGTGACCGAAACAATGGGTCGGTTCAACTCTAATATTGAAGGCAAGGCAGGTATATTCAGTAAATTCCCGGCCCTATAGCCAGGGCTAAGGCCACTTCCAGCTCAGTCACTCCTCTGCCAGGCTGATGAGTGCTAATAAGCACGAAACTGCAGTCCTCGGCTGGAATTGACTGAGCTGGCGGTGTTTTTCATGTATTTCTGCCTTAGCCCTGGCTATAAGGCGGTAACTTACTGAACATTGTGCCATGTTTGATAACTCTAAGTTTTTACTTTGTTTTTATGAAACTTGGTTTCGATATAACACGGTACACATCCCTTTATTTACATTATTTCTGTCTCATATAACACTGTTTCGGTACAATACGGAACGAATTGTTATTCAAGGGACGCCTCCATACACGCTTCGATTAAATGATCTTATTACAATTTTTACTACGTTACATTACATAAAATTATCCCTAATCCCACTATATGATTTTTTCTTATCTAAATTACTGTTCAAATTTCTACGCATTCCATGTTTCTGACAATTTGAAGCGCTGATAATTTTATCAGTAAATGTATCGAAAATAATTCCATTTAGAAACCGTAAAGGAATATTTTAATTAGTGGTTCCTGATTTTTTTTTTTTAAATGAGGAATAAATAGATGTAAAATTTGAAACTTTGGAAGAAAAATATTTAAGCATTTAGATTCGAATAGTGGATCAAAGTATTATGCTACAGGTAACGTCATTTTAAGTCACGGCCTCGTTTTAAGATCGCGCAAATTTTGAAACAAGTTCAATATTCCTCAATTTTTCTTGCGAACATTTGCTGAAATTTCGACTTTTAGCTGCTCATTTAAAAATTTCCTACAATCAAATTAACAAAATAAAATTACTCTCAACTTCCCAACTAAGCGTGTTTAACAATCTTTTCCAAATTCTGTGAATAGCTACGTTACTTTTCTAAAATTTAGTTTTAAAATGCTTGTTTGTATTTTTAAAGTATTGTTTCGCAACTTTCTATATTTTTTTGAATAGGAAAAGATTGAAGCGTTCGCGCAGCGGGACATCAACAAATAGACTTGAAGAAGTAATTGCCATGGATGAAGCTCCTGTACACCCTCAAAGATATGCCGACATAGCTACCCCCAGAAATATGCCAGAAATAAGAGTTACTCAAGCTTCTTGTAAGTTTTCTGAATTATTTCACTTCGGTGATTTTATTTACTCCACCAGCAAGGCAAATTTTCAACGGTAACAATCCGACAAGACTCTTAGCTGAACCCCCCCCCCTACACTGTTACTTTCTTTTCTTTGAATGTAACAATATTATTTCTATTATTCATGCATGTCGATTAAATTAGCATTCTTCCATACCCTAATACTGCCGCATGCAGGTGAAGAACAGTAACTGCAAATTTTTCATTTCTTTTTCTTTTTGCATTTCTGTCACTGTATGTTATCTTTATTGTACAAGCTCGATTATTTGGTTTCCATTGAAAAAAAACGCGAAAAAACGTTCAATTCTAACATTTTCCTATTATTAGCATTGAATCCACCACACATTTCTTCAACTATCTCAAACTCATTTCTACAGATACTGGGCTTTATCTGCACACGGCACAATACTCGAAGTTATGTCTCAAATGTGTCAGTAACAAAAAAACCAGTTTCAGATAAATCTGTCGAATGTCTTTGACAGTTTGTCACTAGAGTTACTTTTTTTTTTGAGCTAGTGGAAAGGCATTCATGTCATTGCAAGCGGAGATTCCATGGTTACATGATGCCCCAACGGACGCAGCGAAAAGGGCGCTTGGGAAGTTGAATCCCCTCAATTGATTGTAAGCCGTGTTGCCAATTCTGGTTAATATACTAAATCCTCCCCTCAAGCCATTTTATTTAGGACCCCGAGGAAATAGGACGGCGCAAGTATAAAGGTAACACATTGCAATTTTAAATAATTTGGTTTCTAAACAATCTGTGAAATTTAAAAATTCGTAAATACTTGATGCGTGAAAATAAACGATTGATCATTCCAAAAAACTTATTATGGGACGTTAGCATACTTGAGCAATGCAGAGAATATATCTGTTCCTAAAGCCAGACTAAGTCGCATTCTCCCTGCTTTTCAGGAGAGTGTAAAAACGTTGGTCTGGTGCATGCCAAAGATTTAGACTCAAGCACATCTAACAGTGGCAAATATTTATAAGGGAACAATTTTTAAATTAAGTTATGGCTTGGTACAGAATAAGATTCTACGTGTAATGCAGTAAAATCCTGAAAATCAAAATTTTTTGAGCTTGTCTTAGTCTGGCTCGGAGTACAAATGTTTTGTTCTAGAACTGCCTGCATTTTTCGGCCTGTGCTAATCT
The DNA here is from genome assembly GCF_026930045.1 of Uloborus diversus. Lineage (NCBI taxonomy): Eukaryota > Metazoa > Arthropoda > Arachnida > Araneae > Uloboridae > Uloborus > Uloborus diversus. The sequence continues at coordinate 16,290,637 of NC_072733.1, read as the reverse complement.
CTAATGCTGGTACTAAATCAGAATGAACATCAAAGATGTAAAAATCTATAGCATTGAGGAGTAACTTCATAAAGATTAGTGAAGATGGCAGTCATAATCTCCAGATGGTTTCTCTCGGCATGCATTCAATTTCAAAGCAAGGTTTCTGCTCTTGCAGTACTTGCTTGATGCTGTAATTGAGAATGGACTACTTTTACCAAAGTTGGGAAAATGCTGAATTTATTAAGTGGGACTACCTGAAAATATCATCGCTGATATTTTGACCAGGTGCAAAGAAAATTAAAGGGTCACAATATCCTCATAGCGTCTTTTAAATTTAAGTAAAATATTCTGTAAAACCTTTGTACGCATAAATACCTGACAGGCAATTTATTTTCAGACAAATAATATTGCGTACTTGATTTTTTTCTTTTTAATTTCAAGCTCTTAAAATTCCAAGTCTTCTATTTTTCACATTTCGGAAGTGCTTTTTGGTAAATGATCACAATCACTTCTAAAAATATGTGCATTTATTTGCTTGAGAAGACTGGTCACGTATGCTAAAAATTATAAATTATTTAATTTTGTATATAAAGGTACAATATGCTTTAAACATTTTAGCAATTTGAGTGTTTCTCAAATTCCCAGTTTTGTTAAATATATTATGCTAGCTACAAAAGGTACTTTAAAGATGTCTATACTAGAAAGAAATTATTAGTGATTTCATTAACATGGAGATATGAAAGAGATAATTGAGAAAAAGCACTTTGCAGTTTTGCTTTTGCGTCAGGTAAGTGAGCGCGCGTGACATAAAACCATAGCAATGAACAAAACTAATCAATATTTTTCATGTACCTTTTTGGAACCCTTTAGGGGTCTTATGTTATGGAGTCTCCTCACGAATGTGATATGGTTAATCCTCTACTGCCTAAAACCACCCGTAGTATTTAAACATTTGGTACTAGAGCGATGAAACTTTTACCGTGTGTTTGAAATAGTTTGAAGGTTTAAAATAAGCAATAAAAATTCAGATTAGTTTATTTTATCAGGTAATGTGCTACCTCTTAAACAAAAGCTCTTTTTGAGCGATTAAACAATTTGCAAAAGAGGATTACTTGTCAGCGGAAAACTGCTAATTTTTTTTTTATACATTTCACTCAAGAGATGGAGGAAATTAACATTTCATTTCCATTATTGCAGCGCAGAGCATTAAATTCTTCTCCAATCGATCGCGTCTTTGGTTAAACGAAATAAAAAGTAAATTTAGTTTTATTATAACTCATTCGGTACATAATGTTGAGATTTCAGGCTGTTGTGCCGTGGTCTGAGTGTTTCCCCAAACGTTTCGACCGCATCTGCTGCGGTGATCTTCATTGTTTACGTGGTAGAAGCTTCCAGGGAAGTGACTTCCTAGCAACTGATACAGATTTCGAAGTGTTGTCACTATTTATGTGGAAAGAGTTAGCTCTTCCTTAGTTTTGGGCCAGCAGGATTGGCTGAAAGTTCGTCCTTGTTTCTAGTTGGCTGAAACTTAAGCTCTTCATTCTGGCTGAGGATTCATTCTTAAATCATTCGAACAATTCAATATCAAGCTGTAATCTTGGGAAGTTATTTTTAGCCACAATGATAAGGCTAAAGTTTTGCCCTCCCCCCCCCCCCACCTCATAACATTTGACACCTGCTTAGCTTTCAGAGAATCGTCAAGAAAAAGACTTCTAAATTTTGATCAGAGACTTCAAAATTGGCGAAATATCAGTCTGAATAGATGAAAAACGATAAGCTAGCTTGATTACATAAGAAAATCTAAGTTTGCGAAATTGAAACTCTTTCTGCTTTCGAATATTAATCGCATCAAGACTTACATTTCTATTTCCCTTCACTAAAGGTTTTTTTCAATCCAACACTTCGTGTCACGCGAATGCAACTTTAAAAATAATTTAAAGTTATATTTGAGTCGACTAATTTTACTTTGGGTTTTATAATCTGTCGAAGCATTTAATTATGTGGTCCCGGAAACGAGACATAATGTGGACTGAAAAGTGGCAGTTAAAAAAAAAAGGCTGGGTTATTGGGAATGCGCATGAAGTTTTTCTTGCAGATATTTTAAATCTTGCCAAGTTGTGGCAGAGATTTCCTGGATTCACCTGGGAGAAATAGTGTCGAGTTTATGCTACTGTGTCAGTTCAAAAAAAAAGTTACTGTGTCATTTTTCTCTTTTGTTTCTGCTCATGTTTTAATATTCTTTGAAATTTTACGACTAGTTGAAATTTTAACGACATCTGGAGTTTGTCTCCTTTGCTCTGTTTCTTACGAAGCCATGCTCTTCGTTTTGGTTTTTTTTTTTCTTTATTTTTTTTGCCATTAAAATTCCCATTGTAATTTCATTACAGGTTCCAGTATTAGTTTTGATGGAGATTCAACATTTGATACCACAAACAGCGACGTTGCTGCAATGGGAGGAACAGCAACGAACGATACTTTTATTTATTAGTTTTCAAAGTTGTATCTTTTAAACTTGTTTTAGAATTAAGTTTGTTTTAAAATTGTAAATGTATTAATAAAATTTTAACCGTTTTAATTTTGAAATATCTCAGTTTTTTAAGCTTATAAATTTTAATTAAAGGTAGCCTATAAAATCGCCCACAGTTGTAGTGAATTTTGATTAAGAAAATTATGTAGATTCACTACTCAAATTACCTTTCAACTAGAGTACCATACTGAGAAATCTAGTTATCCGAAGCAATTTTGTACAGCTGATGAATCAGTTCTAAGCATGTATAGAAAAATTAGCTGAAAGGTAGCTGCAGTTTTAAACAGAGAACTTGAACCTAGAATTGTATTGAACAATACAATATGAACATTTCTGAAAGATATATTCAATTAAACCATAGTCCATATAATTGACGTTTTAAAAGATTAAAAAAAAATTATGTATAACTTTACCCTCAACAGTACACACAAACTTGCCGTGCTTAAGCTTAACCCAGTTCATACATTGAGTATGTATGTATTAAAAATTAAAACACATACAGTTATATTATAAAATCAAAATTAATAACTCTTACATTTTTTCCTCAATATCCTCGTTCAAGTTGCAACGGACAATGACTAGGTTTAAACTGAAAGACAATTTGGCGTCACGGAAATGCAATGTTGAAAATGAGATTTGTTCAATATTAACCATAATATAAGTCATAACTAATTAAACTAAGTCATATAACTAATTATTAATAACTAATTATTATAATCTTCACTAATTATTAAAACCATCTGTGCTAGTTTTCCTATAGTTATATTGTTTTAGTCTCTGACAATTGCTTCGGAAATGCGCCATATGTATCCAGCAGTTAAGAATGATATACACTTATATACCTGAAAGCCTAGTATTTCAACAGGGGTTTTGATTGTATTCCACCCTCACATTTGGGGACTAATATAAACACTCGAATTTATGTATCCACATTAAAAAAAAACTTTAAATGCTGCCGTGAAAATAAAGGCAAAACCGAATTTTTAAAAAGGACACATTGTAAATTTAAATGCATATAAGAATGCTTTACAAATATTAGACTGAAATTAAGTATGAGGAAAACAACCAAGTACATACAAAAAAACCTTTGATTCCGAAAATGCTTGAGAAGACTCGGATTTATTCTTCGTTTAAAATGTACTGCTTTTAATTTCTTATTTTCGCACAACATTAAATAAACATGCCTTAATTCTATCCTTTTATTGCTATCTGCGGAGAAATATTTTATACTTGCTTTCAAGTTTTCTGTGGCAGTACCGACTTTGGTTAACACTTTCACATTAAATCCGGAAACTAGTGAGCTTATTTAAAGCAACGTTTAGTAAGTGCAAAAAAAAAACTCCAATTTCGCACAAGCATAATTCGATGTCGCGCATAATGTATACTACACAAATTAATGGAACGTTAGCTCATTGTAGCATCAATTCACTGCAGTAAAAATATAAATCTTTGCAATTGGTCATGAATTTCTTAATATTTTTATGCTAAATTATAAATTGCATATGTACCACCTCAATTTTACTAACTGCTTTACGCTATTGTCTGGCAAATATAGCTTATTGTAAATGGTAAGATCTGAAGTCAATAATAAAAACGCTAATTAAAGTATTTAAATGTTGAGTACGACTCAGATTAGTTAGTTGGTACTCTTACACGGAAAAGTTGCATGGAGAAACCGACTTTTAGTCTTTACATTTTTACAAACTGCGCAGGTAGGAACTGACTTGTGCGCCTTGCATTCACTGAATCTGGAGTTCAACCCTTGTGGGTAACTGCACTGCAGCGTGACCATTCAAGCAGGAAGAAGATATTTACGGAAACGCAAATAGTTGGAATCAAAATTCTTTGCATTATTGTTTAATAGTTCGCTGTTCGCAAAACTTTAAAATGATGAAAGATAGAGATTAGGTTGAAAAAAGTTTATGGTTAAAATTTAAAACTTTTCAGTATTGTGTGCACTACTCTAAAAATGCACTGGTATTTACTAAAATAAAATTAAACATATCTTTCAATCTTCCACTGAATTGAAATACAATGAAAGTCATTTGCAGATTAATAAAATCATGATTCAAAGTTAACGACTTTTAAAACACATTTTATATTATGTAAGACATTAAAATTCTAAAAATATATTTATTATTTAGGGAAATAGGGAGCAAAATGGAATAGTCGAGATAACTTTTTCAAAATGAGCAAATTTGAAATTTGTTTTGAAAATTACTCTGCGTAAAGAGCAATGAATTTTATAACTTGCATTATATTTTTCATTTTCGGAAGTAAATTTGTACCTTCCAAAAAAGTGGAGGAAACTTTTCACTTTTTTTGTATGGAGCAAAGTGAAATGTAAAGTTTCCAATGAAATTTTTCTTATTTGATTGAAAAGAAAGAGTGAACAAAACAGAATGATTGAATAAATAAGTGAAGGTTATTCAATTAATACGCAAGTGTTTAATAAATAAATGAAGGAATGTAAACGAAATGAACTACAGTCTATGTTCGGTATAACGACCATCTCCGTCCTACAGAAAAAGGTCATTATAACGAGTGGTCGCTATAAGAGGTAGGAAATTAAATATATAAGTTAAAAATATTATACAAATGCATCATGCATGTTCCTTTGCTCTAATAAAGTTGGCATTTTTTCTAAGATTCCAGTTAAATACTCGAATTATTTTTTTATCATGGGAATTTTTAAAAAAAATATGGTTGTAAAAAATATTGAACAGATTTTACAGTAGAAAATATGGGAAACAATTTATTACAATATGTACAAATCATTTTTGGAAGATAAAATCAGTTTAGTTTGCCTTTTTAGTACACGTGATTTTTGCAAAACATAATTTTCCATTTTAGGGTTAGATAAATAGTATTTGTATTTTCTTGCCTTTCAAAGAAACCTTTTCAAGTCCCTCGAGCATTAGAAACATTTTTCATATTTTGAACTTTCGTCTCAATTTCTTCCTTTTCATCATCTGATCATGATACGTCAATTTGTTTTTGTGCACAATGGCAGATGTTTCATACATTCTAAGTCTTTATCGATTTTTCACCGCTTTATCCAATTTAATTTTCTTAATTTTTTTTCAACATTTCATCTTCATCAAAATTTTCATCTTGGATTGTCTGACCAATTACTTCAGCTGTAGATTCCATATCCTTATGCTTTTTAAAACCAGCATAAAAGCAAATCTTGGTGGGGGTTTTTTTTTTCTGAGACTTCATCAATGCTGCTTTAAAGAGATGCAAAGCTGTAAGGATACCCACTTTGTTTCTGCTCTCGACAAAAGTGATTACAAATTCTTAAAAACCACGTGATTCAAACTACGAGTATGTCTGTCCACACCTTTTCCTTAGGGATTCGGAAATTTTACGTTTCTCCTTTTATTTTTTCTGTGTTGTGAGGGGTAGTTATCCCCCCCCCCCCCCACCTTAAAGTTCCACTGAACACTGACTCCATGCAGCTTGTCTGTAAACAATAATAAAGGTCATTTCAAGTTACAAATTTGTTTTATTAGAAAAAAATACCGGAAACTGTCCACTGAACTCTGTTGCTGTATTGGATTACACGATATAGAACGGTTGTTATACCGAAAGCAAATTAACATAGAGCTGATAGAGACAAAGTTTGGGCTTTTACCACTGGTCTTTATAATGGAATGGTCTTATAATGTGTAGTTATAATGAGCGTAGACTTTTAAGCCCTATTCTTGTACTTAAAATAATTTTAAACGAACGTATAGTAACTTCTTAACACAACGTTCTTTTTGATCTCCTCCATTCAAATGGAATTTCATTTGGAATGCTATACGAACACGTTTGAAATGTTAACCGAAAAGCTGCAATAGTATGGCTCTGATAAGTTGAGCTATGACCTTAAACAATATTTACATCTTTTTAGGAAGTTCAGTGAAAAAGGGACGTATTATTGGTACAAAATAGAGTTGGAATGCTTTTGCAAAACTACTATGAAAGTAACCCAACTCAACTACCAGCGCCACTTGACCTTCCCTATTGCCCTAAAAAGAAGCAAACATTGTCCAGGTCAACTTATCCGAGAGCCACATTTTACGCATTTTTAAAGGCTTAGCCACTAGATTGTGAGTATAAAAACAAAGAAACGAAGAAAAGTGAATCTGATAGGCTAAGTAGGCAAAAATTTTGAAGAAACGCACTAATTATTGGTTTTAAAATCTAAATTTAATGCTCTTTCTTTCCACAAAACTCGCACAAAGTTCGTTTAAAGAACTGGTTCGTGGTGGCGAATAAAAGATACTATAGAGGCGTCTCTCGTACAACACGGTTAATTCGTTCCGTGTAGTATCGAAACCGTGTTATACGAGACTTTTTAAAAAAATAGTTTATTTACTTATTTTTTCAAGCTAATTATTCACGTACATACCATAAATAATGTCAATATGTTTCGTGTTATATCGAAACCGTGTTATACGAGACTTAGAAATAATGTAAATCAAGGGATGTGTACCGTGTTACATCGAAACCAAGTTTCATGAAAACAAAGTAAAAACTTATGAGTTATCAAACATTAACAGGATGTAGTAAACAAAAATAATATTCCATCTTTTTTAAACATGAGTTTCATATTTTATCAAAACCGTGAAGCATTGAATTCAAGTTTCGTACCATGCAATACCGTGTTGTATGAGGGACGCCTGTAATCGATAGTTAAATAACATGAAAATTTCATAATTTAGGAGAAAAATCAACTTTAAGTCTGCTCTATTAATTTATACTGAAAAAAAAAAAAAACTGGTTTTTGCATCCCTGCCAACCAGCAGCGTAGCTATAGAGGTGTGGAGAGGACGCTTCGCCCCGAACAGCACATATTTAGGCAACTTAACACTTTTGATGCACAAAAAAAGGGAAGCATGCTTTAAATCTATAGCTGAAGGCTGGACAAAAAAGAAAAGAACATTTTTTAAGGTTTTGGAATGACAACGAGAAATAAAGCACTGTGATAAAAATCATATTTTTCTTGTGGATATAAGAACAGCTAGTTATTTTTCTCTCCCTTTACCTGAATTTACTGACTGAGGGGGCGTCAGTAACATTGAGACGTCAAGGTACCAAGTTTTTATTTATTCATTTTTTAAACAAAGAGTACAGATCTAAATCGGAATCTCTACAGTAGTTGCAGTAGCTCAACATCAGCAGTAGCGGATTTTAGGGAGGGGCACAGGGGGCACGTGCCCCCTCCAAAACGATTAATTAATTTTACTATTTTATTTATTACTTTTTAACTGACTTTTTCTTTGCACTTTTTTTACGTAGCTAATTAAAAAGAACACAAAACACACACACACAGCATATTTTGAATAAACGCTTTTTTAAGATAAATAAATACCTTTGTGCTGAACAGTAAAGTAAGACAAAACAATGTTAGAAGAAGCACAAATTTGTAAATTACAGCAGACACGTGTTTCGGCGTTACAGGGAACGCCTTTTTCAATGCAAAAAATAATGAGCTTATGGATGAAAAGACATCCGACAAAAGCCAATTTGTCGGCTTTGTCGGATGTCTTTTCATCCATAAGCTCATTATTTTTTGCATTGAAAAAGGCGTTCCCTGTAACGCCGAAACACGTGTCTGCTGTAATTTACAAATTTGTCCTTCTTCTAACGTTGTTTTGTCTTACTTTAAACGCATTTTTGTTTGCTAAAGAAGTATTACTGGAGTCAGAGGCCCAGAGTTGCAGAATACATTTACCTCATTCTCTTCAAATTCAAGAGACCGCATTATCGCGATTCGTCCATTAATTCTTCTTTGATGGAATCAATAATTAACTTTTTTTTAAAAAATGCGTAGGCTCACCTAAAAGAGTCATTTTGATCTAGGAACCTATTTGCGAATTAATAGATTTATTTTTCAGTAATAAAATATGCAAAATGAAAGAAATCATGTGGTAGTTTCTTAGAAAAACCATGATCTTTAATAGAAACGGCATTTTAAAAAACTTAAGGGAGGTATGAGTTTATTCAATAACCTTGCCCTCGTGTTATAATCATTATGACAATGTTTCTAGGTAAAGTCGCTCATTGTCTAGCATCTTGGTGACATTATATTGGGTTTAGTATTTAAATGGCTTGAAACGTTAAAGATGTGTTCCGTCCACATTCAAAGTATATTAGTGCATAATATTCATGTACTTAGAAGTAGATTCATTGACCTTAAGGAATCCTTAAAAAAAAAAAATAAATGAACACGCACATTTAAAAATAAAGTCGTCAAAACTTTGTTATGAAACATCAAAGGCGGGGGGGGGGGGGGGGGGGGCGTATTCAATTTCCCGTGACACCTCCAAAAGATTTTTCTGTATCCGCCCCTGAACATCAGTGCTGGATCTAGGGAGGTTAGCCGAATGGGTTCCCGTATCTGGCAGCAAACTCTGAAAGCGTCAAATTTAAGTGTGGCGCCCAAGTGGTGATCCAAAAGGGGCTCGTGATCTGCCATAAGGAGAAAAAATAGTCATCATAACGGAACGTTATGCTGTTATAAATGTTAACTTATCTTTGGTGACATTAAGAAGGAGTGAGGATATCGGGCGGCTCTCCCTCCCAGAAATTTTTCGAATTCAAAGGCCTAAAAACACTAACTTTGGCTATGCATGGATGAATGGATAGATTTTTGGGGATGGAGATGGATTAATGGATGGATGGAGATGGATGGATGGATAAGTGGATGGATCGATGGATTCAAAAAATAAATACATACATTCATACATACACACTCGCACCCTCACAAACACACACACACACCACGTCATGATAACCCAAATGTGAAAACCAGCGGGACGTGTTACGAAATGCGGGAGAATTCACATTTGTTTCGCGGAAATTTCGTGAAACTAAACCAACGTTCGAAAATTCTCCAAATTCCTCCAATTAGCAGAACTTTTGCAACATGGAAAAAAAAGTTCTCTTTCTTTTATTATTACTGATTCGGGGGGGGGGGGATTTTGTATGGAGTGTGGCCGCCTCTAGTATAGTGTATGGTCACTTCTGACAGATAGACAGCCTGCACAACGAGTGTGTATGCTGTTAATAAGAGAGTTAAGAAGTGCTTGTGGAAGACTCTTCCACTCTTCCACCAGAGCGGTTTTTAACTCTGGAATGGTTCCGGATGAGGGTTGCGTATCGCAATAACTCTCCCAAGATCATCCTAAGCATGTTCATTAGGGTTAAGGTCAGGAGATTTGGTTGGCCAATCCATTCGATGAATATCTTCGCTTTCCAGATACTCCTCAACCAGGACAGCCGTATGTGGGCGGCATTGTCGTCCATAAAAATGGATTCAGAGCCAACAGCATCCCTGAAATGACGCACATAGGGTTGTATGATCTCCTGCCTGTACCTCTGGGCATTCATGGAAGCAGTGTCAAACACATGGAGTGGTGTGCAAGTATCTTGCATGATCCCTGCCCAAACCATCAATCCTCCAATAGCATAATGGTCCCTTTCCATGATGTTACTGGGAGGGTATCGGATCATAGGTTCCCTCCATATGAATATTTGCCGAGAATCAGGTTGTAGACAGAATCTGGACTTATCTGTAAAATTAACATTAGCCCATTAGAGCTGTGTACAGTGTTGGTGCTGTCTGCCCCATTGTACACTGTTATAACCAGAGGTTCCAGACGAGTGAATAGTGTAAATAGTTCCCCCTAAGGTGAAAGCATGGTGCCCAAGGGTGCCATACTAGCCAAGAAGTAGAGCAGGGGTGCAAAAACAGCAGACAATCGTAGACAGGGGTACCAAAACAGCAAGCAATCGCAAAATGACTTGCTGGCGCATGCGCTTCCGGCATATTCAACCACTTCAATATGGCGGACGAATGATAGATAGCATCTATGCGTGGCTTCTGTCTTTCACATTGAATGAAGTACACTATTGGATTAAATCTCAACTTTTCTAGGATAATTCTTTAAAATACCAAGTAAGTACAGCTTTTGATCACTTTGTAGCTTTTAGGCCTTTCAAACAGTTAAAAGTATGTTTAATACTTTTCAGTTACCGTTAGTCCGTTACGATACCGTAGTACCGTTAGTTGTTGATTTTCAGTTTACCGTTACTGTCGTGAAATTTCTATCATTCAAAACGCTACTAAATATATATATCATTATTTTCTTGAGTACTCGATAAGCAACATTTAATCACCAAAATAATAACCGGAATAAGATTATCCATAATCAACAAGAGAGAACCTAAATAAAAATGATTCTTTTGCTTCGTAGATTACTACACAGCAGCGAGCTCAAAAAATAAAAAAGAAATCTCTCTCCGTCTAGCTTTTTCTTTTGCTTTTTCGTTCAAGTGTTTGAATCATTTCCTGTTAGCGGTTAATGTTTCGATAGCGTTAGGAATTTCTTTAAATTTTCAAACTGTCGAAAAATTTCATGCGCATTTTATTTTATTGTTATTTTGATTGAAATTTTGAACGTTTGAGAAACAAATTTGTTTTTCCGTAACTTTAATATCCCGGAATATTTTTGGCTCTTCATGTAAAGAATTCATAAGTACCTCTACACTATACTTTCGGTGCGGTTATTTCTCACAAATGATCATTAACTTAACTATGATTATTCAAATAATTACTCGTCTTTAACTTTAAATATATTTGTGACAACTCTTTGATACCAAATAAAGTCTGTAGATATTTATTGTTTTATTCATTTTTAATATTACTTTGTAAAAAAAAAAAAGAAACTCATCAGTACGCAGAATTTTTTCACAAGTTTTTTACCGCCCCGAGAGTTATTATAATTATAATTATTTATTTTATTTATTTTTAAGAAAAGGATAAAAATTTCACAGGTCCGCAATGTTTTTCATTTGCTTTTACCGACCCGTGGGTCAAAAGAGTTTGAGAAACACTGATGTAGAGAACGATCTGATGAATTAAAGCAATGAGCACTTCTTAACTATGTTGAAAACTCTGAAATATGATCAAATGCTGTAATTACAAGTTTTAATCATTTCCAGTACTGAACTCATGCAATGTGAAACGTGTGCAAAACGTAGACTATCATGAATCAAAACAAAACTATTAAAAAAAAAAATACACAACTGTATTCAAAAACGCACACAATACGGGGGAGGGGGGGAGGAGGATCTACAGTAATTTCTCTCTCAGAAGGTTCATTCCTTTCATCCCGGCTGCCTATTTTTTAAAAGGTGCCTGTTTTTCACCCTAGTTAGAGGTGCAATTTCGGCTCCGTATTAGGTGCCGCTGGTGAACAAGCGTTTCACCCCTGAAAGGTGCCGAATGCAACCTGTAGTTTTAACAGTATACACGCTCTCTTTTGTGGGAGGGAGTAAATAGGATGCAAATGGCGGGCTTCTTGGCGTACAAAACTCTTTCACCAAGCCTCCTAGCAACTGTCTTGCTTGAAACAAGTGTTCCTGTGGCAGCAGCGAGGTCCCTAGACAGTTGTGTTGCTGTAGACGTCCTCTGGCGCTTAGCTGTAAATAACATTTACTGGTCCTTATTGGGCGGTGTTGCTCTCAGACAACCTTGTCCTGGTCTTTTGGACACTGTCCCACTGTTTTTAAACTGATTCCACAAATTCGAAACTACGCTTGGAGTTTCACCCAGTTCCCTAACAACCTGAGCTTGGGACTGTTCTGCCTCAAGTCTACCCACAATTCTCCACCTCTTATCTTCGCCTAAACTATGATGTTTACTCATTTCACCCAAAAATCAACAAAAACAACAAGATTATTCAAGAAACACAATACAAATCGTTGCTGTCTCGTAGAGTGGAATGAGCTGAGAAGCTGGCTGCTGACTTTTATACCCCCCCCCCCCCAGCGGCGTAGCGTAGGTTTCTGCCGCCCGGGGCAGGCACCGAATTTGCCGCCCCTTTTACATTGTCCTGCTATATGCCCCTCCCCCCACACACGCAACAAAAAAACGACATGTTGAATATTTTACAGAACGAAAACAAGATTTTATTATCCGAAACATGTTTTACATTTTAATGTAATCTTACTTCAACAGGAAATACTGTTGATCGAAAAATTCTAATAAATATTTAAAAAAAAATTATTGCATTGTGAGAGATAATATTTTCCCTAGATAAAAACATTCAAAACATGATCTAAAACTGTGTATACTGGCAGTATTTCAAAAACCTTTGATTGAAAAGAAGAAGAGAAAAAAAATTAATTTGAATTTTGACATCTTGAATTCAAATTATGTTTTTCGCAATCACGAGTGTGTGTATGTAGGCGTGTGTGTTTGTGTGTGGGGCGTATGTGTGTTTGTGTGTAGAGGGTATGTGTATGTGTGTGTAGGCATGTGTGTTTGTGTCTGTGTGCTGGCATAAGTGAGTGGGTGGTTGTGTGTATGAATGTGTGTGTGGGGGGTATGTGTATGTGTGCGTAGGCATATGTGTTTGTGTCTGTATGCAGGCATGAATGTGTGGGTAGTTGTGTGTATGTGTGTGTATGTGTAGGTGTCTGTATGTATGCATGTGAGTAGTTGTGTGTATGTGTGTGTGTATGTGTAGGTGTCTGTATGTATGCATGTGAGTAGTTGTGTGTATGTGTGTGTATGTGTAGGTGTCTGTATGTATGCGTGTGTGTGTATGTGTGTAGGTGTCTGTATGTATGCGTGTGTGTGTATGTGTGTAGGTGTATGTGCATGCATGTGTTTGTGTGTGTGTATGTGTGTGTGTGTAGTTGTGTATGTATGCGCGTGTGTGTAGGACATGGATGCAACCTGGAGACTGCTTTCGCTATAGGAGCAGCATTGTGAGGACCCGGTCGACGGTGATGCTGCAGAGGATGGCGGTGGGAAAATAAAATCAAAGGACATCAAAACAGTCAAGTGAGAACAATAAGCAATCGTGATTGCTCAAAAATATGATTATAAATTACCTGATCGATAATTTTTTTTATACTTGAAAAGATTTTTTCTTCTTAACCTAAAATTTTAATTTTCTACTTTTCATCAACGGAAATTCTTTAACAACACTATCAATATCGATTGCATCAGTCGTTTCTGTAAAATGTTGTATAAAATGTCGTTTTTTTTAAATGACCCCCTGAATCCAAATATGCAGACCCGGATCTACGTATCCGCAGACCATTCAGTGCGGGGGGGGGGGGGGGATGGCCTTAAGGGTCCGAAGACTCAAGAAACTGAAAAAAAAAGAAAAAACTAACATTAAGACTCATTAACGTTGCAAATATGCACTGCTAGCCTCTGGGGAGAGACCTTGCAAATTTAGTTGCAGGGGGTCCAAAATTTATAGATCCGAACCTGCAAATATGACCACTGTTTCCTCCTATTGCCCACCCCGTTTTGGAGTTCTGGAGATCAACCTCCTCCCCCTCCCAATTTTTTCTAAGCCAATATTTTTATTTGGAGTGGAAGGAAGCATTATATTAATCGTTAACATTCTTCTGGGGGACTAGAGAAAGAAAAGTTTAAAAAGATGAGCATTTGTAGCAAGTAGGGACCCTCAGGGTGGTACTCCCTCCTAAAATATTTAAAAAATCATCAAAACGAACTGTTTTTTTTTTTTTTTTTTAACTTTTCGACCTAAAATCCAAATATCGGCTTCACATCTATGAGCCCCATGTCCGAAAAAAAGTTCAGGTTGAAAAAAAAAAAATAATAATAATACTGAAAAAAATATATATATAAATAACTAAAGTAAAACAAAATATAAATTAAAAAAAAAATAAATAAATCTTGAAGCACCGTATGTTGCATATAAGTCGCATCACACATCTTCAGTCACAAACCTTCCCGGATTATGTATATTTATTGAAGTTACGATCACACTGAAGATTACGAATGAAATTAAGTTTGCCTATAATTTAGCATTGATATCTTCTTTATATGAATAAAACAAAATTCAAATGTATATCTAAGGAGTAAATTCAGAAACTACCGGACCTATTTCGTTAAAATTTTCAGTTTATCTAGGTTAGTGCTGTGAAGTTTTATAGACATTTTCGAAAAAATTTCGATGAATAGTTCTTTTTTTATTCGAAATTTACGTTTTGGAGCCGAAAATGGATCTTTTTACCAGAACCGGACTAGGTCCCCTAAAAAGGCGCCAACCTTGACTTTCAAAGGAGGCAAAAAAAAAAAAAAAAAAAAGACACAAAAGCGCACAAGTTCAAAGGGCCAATTAAAAAAAAAGTCGCGCAGGTTTGAGGGGAGGGCACAAAGAAAAGAAAACGAAGGCACACACGTTCGAGGGCACAATTGAAATGAAATGAAATGAAAAAAAGGTTCGAAGACGAAAAAAAAAAAAAAAATTGAGGGCGCATAAAGTTTTTTATTCCCGTCAATGGAAACACGTGGAGGCGCAAACACTTTGTTTAAGGCAGTAACTGCTTGCAGGGGTGGACTGGCCTGCGGGCCGATGCGCCCTCAAATGTCCTCTGTGTGCCTTTTTTTTTTTTTGGCTCCCTCAAACTTATGCGACTTTGTTTACTTTATTTATTTATTTTTGGGGCCCTTGAACTTGTGCGCCTTCGTTTTTTCACGCCCTCAAACCTGTGCGCTTTCGTTTATTTTTGCACCTTTAAAACCTTTGCGCCCTTGAACCTCAGTACTTTCGTGTCCTTTAGTAGTTAAGGTTGGCGCCCTCTTGGGGGACCCAGTCCGCCCCTGCCTGCTTGTGGATCTTTGTGATTTATAATCATCTGCAACGAGATAGTCCTCTCTCTTCTCGTCTTTCTATGTCAACGCCAGTGATAATAGTCCGCATGCATGTCAGTATCCAGTATTTCGTGCTCGTGCTTCAACGAGAAAAATTTCCTGAGACAAGTTAGAACTGAAGACTTCAAAAAAAAAAAAAACATTTTGATGTTGATTTAAGTGATACATTCCTAGCAAAGCGCCGTCTTAATAAAAAAAGAAAAAAAAAAGCCTTTTCGATGTTAATGTAGTGTTACAGAATTTGCCGCTCCTGGCAAAGTGGCGCCCGGGGCGAGTGCCCCCTTTGCCCCCCCCTACGCTACGCCACTGCCCCCCCCCCCTGCTGCCTTAGCAACGTCCACAAGAATACATGAACTTGTCTCAGCGACACCAGCGCATTGTGCTACTATATGGTAAGCAAATGTCCAGGTTTTATGTGATATTTTCCGAGAAATGTATGAAAATGCCTTCCGTCTCTTAATTTGTCCATCAGTGTAGTAAAAACATATTTTCGGAAAATGCTTTCACCAGTTTCTAGGCATGGCATTTCTGGAGAAATTTGAATATTGCAAATACTTTAATCCTTTTTTTTTTTTTTCAAATTTCATATTACTCTTCTGTTAACTGATGTTGTTAATTTTTAGCTGTTGCGCGCTTTTTCTTTTGAATTTTTCTTTAACATATTGAATGATCAAACCACACCGTTAACTCTTCGTTGGCCGGGTTCTAAGATGCTGAATTTTGCATGAATGGCGTTTAACTTTTTATTTGGAATTGCACAATTTCAATAACGGAGATTTTATATTCGATGCTTTTTTAAGTAAATAAAAAAAACACCATTTAATAACTGATCATTTATGTTGGGATCAATTAAGGGAAGATTAACTATTATTTGACTAAATACTTATTGCTACCAAAGCCAGTAATTGACCAAAACGGCCAAGTAATAAATTTATGTTGGTTTGAAGTTTTTATTCTTAAAACTAAAGTGATTACAAACATTTTTGCTTTAGATAAAATCTACTAATAGAAATTTTACTTACAAAACGTATTTTTACCCGTAATTTACGAGTGCTGTTAATTAATAAATGTTCTTGGTCAAACACTAAAAATTGCAGATAATCTGCATAGCATATATATTATTTCTCAAAGTAGTTTTTTTTTTTTTTGGTGGGAACGCCACAACTTCTTTAATACGTCATCAAACTTCATGGGTAAGGTGACATTTTAAGTGTCCCTTTCCTTCCCTTCCCCTCGCTCTTGGGAAAAATAAACAATTTACATTTTGGCTGTTTTTTCGAGAAAAAAAATTTCTTTTTTTTTTAACCAAGAATTACTTTAATGTATAGTATCTTGAAACATAGGCCCATGCTTGACTCAACTTGGCTTGCTTTTGCCCGACTCGGCGAGATAAAATATTTTTTAAGACTCTCAATTCCTATGCAGCTTCTAAATAATACCATTGATTTTTATCACCAAATGAGTAAAAATGAGTAACCGGAAGCTTTAATTGTTAAAATAGTACGACAAATGAGTTTTATGGACTAAAGTGACTTTTGCCTGAACGCCAAAAAAATAATTATGATTCAGGTTGTTTTTATTATTCTTTTTCCGTAACGCAAATCGTCGAAGAGAGAAATGATAAGAAAGAGAGAGGAAGAGGAAGTTTGACAGAACTTTTCTAATTAAAAAAAATAAAGCTTGCAATCTATGACGAAAAAAAATCTTCTCCGTGACATTTTTTCTTTCTCTTCACACAATTGCTTCACACGATTTACAAATGCGAGTTTGAAGAATGAAGACAAAACGCTTTGTGGACACTCATTAATTACACAATATTTGATATTTTAAATATTTATTTTACATGACGTGGTTACAGATCATACACGTTCTTTACAATTACATCTGATAAATTCGGAGCAAATATAATAACCATCAACCACAAAAATGACAAATACAAATCCCTTTTAATGCAGTCAAACCTTGATAATCAGGTGTTTCGGATACATGAGCAACCGCTTATCCGATCCCATGTTTCTTACAGTTCCGTTAAAAATCTATTTAATTACTGTAATTTTTTTGCTAATTATTAAGCTAATTTCGATGTTTTACACCGGATAACTGTCAAGAAAAGTAAACCTAAGAAATTAAACATCCTATTGGTAAAATGCACGTCGTATGCAGGGTTCGGGCTCGTCTGTCTGGGATAGCCGTAACAAAACTGAAGTAAGTGATAAACTTATAAAAAAGTCGATTGTATCTTCATGCTGTTAGCTATAGCTATTTCACCGCATCAGCGAGAGGTCCGCAGACATGGTAGTTTGCGAAAAGGGAAGATAAAAGCTAGAATATAAAGCTACAAGCGGTGATCCGTAGCAAGAACTAAGGCATGATAGCAAGCAAAAACTAAACAGTTTGTTACAGCATCCAGAGACTGCAATTGCTTCTTTGTTTTGGACTCGTCGGCCTGAAGTAGAAGTTTTGTTATTAATAATTATTTTTCTTCCAGTGTGAAGATATACTTGGTCATTTGCATTCAGCTGCGTTTTGGCTGTTCCAGTCTGACGAACTCAAAACAAGGAGTAAATTGTAGTTTCTGGATACTGTGATGGGCTGTTTGGTATTGCTTGCATTCCTGCCTTAGTTCCTGCCATGGGGTGGTAAGTTGTAGCTTTGTATTCTCTTTGGTTTTTATTACCAAAACGCAAGTGATGTCTTTTCTTTCGTTTTAAGGATTTTACCAATGCAATAAAAAATTGTATAAATACGGATATGGATGCCATAAACTTATATGGCGTTGGAAAATAAACTGGTGAAATCCTAGAATACAGGTCACGGTCACGGCGGATCAACTATTAATAAAAGTAACAATGCAATATATCTTTTCTTTTGGTTCCAAACGGTAATCTGTTAACAAAGTTTGACTGTGTTAGGAAATACCAGTTTACCCCACTCGACGTTAAATCCCGGTTATCACAAATTTGCCATTTCAACTGCGCTTGTGCACGGACTTAGCTTTTTGGGCTTTCTGTTTTAAGATTTCGTGTTGCTTGTTTATATTTAGACTGTGCTAGAGTCCCAACAAATTAATGAATGCGATTAGAGTATTTTCACAGCAATTTCGGGATACATTATATGAAATTATGGATATGAATAACTGATAATCTTTATAAAGAAAAGAGAAAAATTACACTTCAATATTTATTGGTTTGGAAATATTTATTTAACGTAAACGTAAAACACGTTATGTAATTCAAAAATGATCTGAATATTACAAATATCCGTCTTTTGCGGATATTTTACGTTAGGCGTAAACAGCTTAATATTATACATTTGTATTTAGGTTGAGGGTTCGGCTTTGTATTGGAAGTGATGCTACAGATCGAGTACACTCTTCTGAGGTTAAAAATTTGGCCCTGAAAAAGACCTTTGTTTGGTAGAAAAATCAAACTCCGTATCCATTAATATTTAAGACGCAAAACTCAATCTTTACCGAGGCGTAAAAACTAAATCAAAGAAAGCTTTGTAATTTCTAATTTTTATCTGTTCTCATCTCATATTAACAAATTTAAATGTTTTTCATTAGTTTGAGCAAGAGTTTCGAAATCAGCAAAGTCCGTGCGCAAGCGCAGTTGAAATGGCAAATTTGTGATAACCGGGATTTAACGTCGAGTGTTTACCCCAGGAACAAAGTACGTACATTTACAGAGAAAAAAAATTACTCAGCTATCGTATACACGTTGTGTATTCCATAGTATGCTCATATGCACAAAAATAACATAGTTGAAAAAATGTGAAAAATAACAACCACCAAAATTGAATGATAAACAAATGTGTAGTGCAAAGAATCGTGACGGTTGAAATGATGAAAATTGGCACAAGTATTTCACTGGTTTTCATAAAATTTAATTGAAATGGAAAGACAAGCATATTGAGATTTATTTTTCAAAGGTAGGATCCGAAAATTGGCCGTTGAGTTTTGGAAGAAAACTCAACCTATATTGTAAAATTAACAGGAAAGAAAATATAATGTGAAACTTATATTTCTGTCTTTAAAATAACTTTTTAATGATCTTGGCAGTTAGTGTCTTCTAAAAATGTTCATATGTGAAGATTTTTTTTAAGGGGCGGGGGGAGAAAAAGAAAGGAAAAAAATAAATAAATGCTATGCATTTAATATGAATTCACAAAAACTCACGTACAAGTGGCACATATACGAAATATCCTCCGAGACTACAATAAAACTGAGATCAGGTTGTAATGGGAAGGGAATGTCAGTGAATAATATTACTTTCTTCGAACTGTTCATGGCCGTTTTAAAGTAGGTTTTTTCATTTCAATGAACGTGATTCATGGTACCAGGAACATGTCCGTCAGAAAGGTTATATCTATTAGTATCAATGGCAGTGAATATGATATTACCAATCTGACGTAATAATGACTGTTTTGAGGTAGTTTGTTGATTAACTAGGTGCCACGTACATGTCCGTCCGAAAGACAACTCTGCAATAGTTGGTCAGTAAATATCCCTCTCGTTTTCCCTGTGAAAATTTTAAAATTAATGAAGGCTAGAATTTCACCAATAAGTGAAGCTGAATACAGTTTTGCATGGTAGATATGCTATGCTATTGCATTCGTGTATAAACGAGAGGAGGGTATTAGTGGTACAGTGCAGTGGGTATTGACTGCTATTTAGTGTTGTACAGCTTGCTAGAGAACATGGTGCGTTTTGTGACTTTCAAAAGCTTCTGCGCACTTAGTTTTCAATCATGTTAACCTACTAGTTCACATGTGACTTCAACACTGACAAGTGACTTGCACATTTTCTTAATTTACGTTAAAGAAATTGTATAGTCATACTGTGGTCGAAAAACTGTTATATTGTGGTCGTGAGAAACTGGATCTGCATGTATAACAACATACTTCATACATATGAAAAAGAGTTAAAGGATCAACTTAGACTAAGAGAGAAGGGAAAATAGAACCAGAAGCTCCAAAATAACAAAAAACTGAACGTTTTAAGCTTTTTAATGGTTTAAACGACTGTTCGGTATTATCCGGCTATTTCACATTAACTTCTATTTGTAACTTTTTAAAAATATTTTTTTTAACGACAATAAGTAAATAAATAAAGAATAAATAGCAACTTTTTTGCAAATGATAGTTACATCATGTGTAATTTAGCGATTATTATCCTAAAGGCAGAAATGTCAATGGTATTACATAACTCCCTCCTCTCATCTACCTGGCTCTGAACCAAACTATATTAAAGTAGTAGAATAGTATCGGTAGGCTAGATGATAAGAAATTAAACTTTTTATTTCTATGTGAATTTTTAATTTTCTTCACATGTGAAAGGACCAAAATTTAAAATTATTTCGTTTGTTGGATGGCACAAAAAGTCAAAACGAATTAATAGCTTTAAAGGCATTATCGACGAAATAAATTATTATAATGTCTTTTAAAGTACAATAACGAGTATGTTTCACTCTAAATTGTTACTTATTTAATATATATATAGCTCCAAAAAGCTCAAATATTTCTCAAAAGAATTCACATTACATTCATTATTCCTTAAATGATAAGACTCTAAGTTTTAACATTACACAAATATATCATTCAACTTATATAAATAAAACAATTTAAACATACATAAAATAATTAATACCATTAGTAAATATATATCCCTGAGCACACTTAATGCACACAAAATAAAAGTACAATTAATATATAAAATACATAAAACACAAATGAGCATGTATTTTTTAAAAAAAGACAAAAAAAAATAAATAAATAAATAAATAAAATAAAATAAAGAGAGGTTTGCTTTTTTAATAAAAAATTCTTGTTTCAATTAATTCTAGAAAAGTAGATTTAGTAGTTTACAATGCAAGCACACACGCTGCATTGAATTTTAGGTTGTTTGAAAAATGAAACTAAATTTTTCTTTTCGAGTTTTAGGTGGTTTTGATTTGCTTTTTCGTTATTGACACTATAGGCGAGAAGAAATTAGGTCAAAATTGGAGAAAATTATTTCTCCAATTCTTATACTTAAGGTTTAAAGTGCCTCTCAAATTTCAAAATGATTCGAGAAATCAAAATCAATTCATTACCTTACTCTGTTTCCTCCAGCAACTCCAAGAACATGCTCTAACACTGTACTCATCTTATTCAAATTTTCAGGTTACTGTTATTCAATTTTCACGCTTCTTATAAACATTAATAATGAGATAAATGCAAATAATAAAAACATATATGAATAATTACCATAAGCTATGTATATATTATACATTTCTCGTACTAATAATGGAGTACACAAGACGTGCTATTCTGATGTTTGTAAGTAAGTAGTGTTTCTAGAAATAGCCTTTTTTTTCATAAGCGAGTCAAATTACGCAGCAATACTCATCGCCACTCAAAAGTGACGTCACTAATTAGACGTCACATTTTTAAAGATTCTTAACGTTTCAATCGAGTACAGTATATTTGCTTTTGACAGTACTATACTGCCGTGGGCACTGGTAAAAGGCAGTAACTGCAAATTTTTCAAGTTTCCATTTTTTTTTTAATTTTTATTTATTTATTTTTTCATTTTTGTTATCTATTGTACGTTTGCTTTACTATGCAAGCTTGTTTATTTGGTTTACGCTAAAAAAAAAAAAGTGCAGAAAAAACTCCTTATTCCAAACTTTCCCTGTTGTTAGTATTGAATCCAAAACGCGTATATTTTTCTAATATCTCGAAACATCATTTTTGCAGATACTGCTATTTACCCGCCCACGGCAGTATAACACCATCATATAAGCCGAAAATCTAACTGACAAAATAAATTGCTATATATTTGAGTAAATTTTATGGATTTTTAAAAATGCAGGTGGATATTGTTAATGGAATATGATGTCAACAAAAAATTTTTCACCACAGCTACGAAGAAAATTCCCGAAAATTTTGATCAAATTTCTGGAGACTATTTTCAAGCCAGCAGGCTCAATTTTAGAAATAACCCGCAGTAGAGTTCTAATTTCGTCATAAAGCTTGACCACGAAGACGACGGATGATCTTGAAGCGAAACAACATTGGTATCATTTGTAATAGGTAGAATCCGCCAGAAAGCACCGAATAGTAAGAGGCATGGTCTCGCTATTCCTATCTATTCCAAAATAATAACCAACAACCTATTACAAATGATACAAATAATGTTTTTGCTTCAAGGTCATCCGCCTTCTTTTCGTGGTCAAGCTATAGCAGCTATTTGTGGGTTTTTTTTACAATAATTTTAGCTTCCAGAGCTCCAGTGGAAAAAAATGGCACGACGATAAGTCTTAAGATCTGGGCTGTCGAAAGATGTGTTAAAGCTGCAGCTCTCCGGAGTTCCTTCATGGATCTGTAACATCTTGCGTAGCTCTTCTGCGAAATAGAATTTTCAGATCTGCTATTTTGAGAATATTTCTGTTTTCAAGGATTTTTACTTCGTCCTAAATAAATAAATAAATAAATAAATAGTAAAATATTAAACTCCCCCCAAAGGGGGGGATATTTTTTAAATAAAACTATACTGGCCTCTTTATATGATCTGTATTGAAGATCAGTAATTAAAATGTCAGTTAAACTGGTTGCATACTAAATAGCATACTTTTTCTTTTTATTTTTTTTTTCATCCTGCCCTTTTTGCTTGTCTACGAAGTTGAAGTTAAACGGATTTTCAATTCCCGCGTCAGCACTTAATCATTGTCAATCGGTTTTCAGGTGTGCGAAGAGGCGCTGTCAATCAGATGCCCAGTAGCAGAAACAGCATGACGCTTTTCTTAAGAAACTCTGCAGACCTATTTCTTAATTGAAATAATCTTCGAGGGCGAAAAAAAACTTAAATTTGAGATTTTTCTTCTTTAAAAATTTTAAGTGAACGAAGATTTGTACCGTATTTTCTGTGATAAAATCCCAAAGTATTTCCATTGATCTGACGTTGCTTCATCTTGCAGACTATTTTTGGGTTTCTTAGTCTGTATCGGAGACTGCTGAAAAAATTCCGCTTCCGAAGTCGGAAGTCGCTAAATGTGAATGTGATCGCGAACGTGGTGATGTTATATACAATGATTTTTTTTTTTTTTTGACAGAAATTTGAAGTAGAATGCATTTGAAAGATGGTCATACCATCTCTTGACCAATCCCGTATATAATAAAAATTATGAATAATGTCGAAACAAAGAACGTGTCCCACAAGTTTCACGTTCTTTTACGTGCACTTAAGTGCCAAAAATAGTATATTTTCCATATTTCACATTATTGAAAATAGAAAAATGTTTTTTTTTTTTTTCGAGTCACCCTAATGAATATACATATTAGTGTAATAGGATTATCAGAATGTGGCACAACCATGGGTTATGGGTGATTAAATCCCAAACACCCCTCACTGCCCTTGGTTGAAGGAGTTAACCCCGAATCAGCTAAGAAATTTTCAAAAAATGTAGATTTAAGGGACTAAGGACGAAACGGGGAACATATTTTGGAACAAATAGAAGTACTATTTAATTTTTGAGCCAGCTGAGAGTGAGAAAGAGCATTAAAAGTTAACCTTATTACGATTACTACTAACAAATCCTACATGTTAACAACTGAAAAATGTTTCCAAAATAAAGAATTTATTAATGCACTTACTGGTGTTTCGGGTCCAACACAAATTTCATATTTAAGTATTAGATTCGCTAAAAGAAGATTTACAAACATCATGACGAAGTTCTTGCCCAAGCATTTTCTTGCTCCCTGGGCAAAACCAAAGAAGCATTTTTTCACCAAGTCAGGATTTCCATCAAATCTGAAATATGAAAGCATTTTTGAATTATAAGGTCTTTTTTATGCGTTACAAATGGATTTTATTTCTTCCTAAAATGTTTTTATTATAAAGTTGCTCTTTATGGATGTACGATATACTAGCATGCTGTTAAATTTTTCGAAAGAATAACAACATATTTTGCCATTTAATTAAAAAAACTAGCGATTTTTAAGTCAACAGCGAAAAGGGCTTGAAATAAATAGTACAATTGAGGCAGTGAGAAAAGCAAAGGGATGTAAGCGGACATTTTCAAGGATGGATCACATTAAAATGTCCAATATTGGTGAAAATTATCTGTATAAAGCGGTTTTTTTTTTTTTTTTTTTTTGCTTCAGTTCGCAACAAACTTGGGGTAAAAATATATAAAGTGTTTCTTTGCTTACTTCAAGGCACTATTATCATTAAATTGGCGTAAAAGGAAGTCATGTGATGCACACATCAGCTCGTTTTAGTTGAAATTAAACAGATAGTTTTGGTAAAATAATTGTTTTTACAGTTTTTATAGAGGGATCATGTGTTCCCACATCAAGGGATACATAATCCCTTCATGGGGGAAACTTGATCCCGCTGAGAAAATACAGACCTTTCATTAGATCGTCAATTTACTTATGAATTTTAGTTTTCTACATAATCTTTCTAAAAAATAACACTATTTCTATTTTTTTATTTGATTATAATAATATGAACACAAAATAGCATTGTTTTAAATTCCACTAGGAAATTTGTTAAAAAAATGTATACAACTTTCATGAATTTATGATGCTTTTGATCAGTTACATATTCTCCAATACAGTTGTAAATAATATATATCATAAATAAAACTAACAATTTTTTAAAAGTAGCGTAATGAAGCTAAAATTACGACAAATAATAAAAAATATAGGATGACAAGCACAAAAATCAAATTACTTGCTTCTTGTCTTGCAGTAATAAAATTAGAGTTTTATCAATTGAATTAATTTTAAAAAAGAGGGAAGAAAAATGTAAGTATCAGTATACAGTAAAACCTGTAAAGTTGATCCCCCTTGTAAATTGACCACCTGTCTATGTTGACCGCTTTTGTCAGGAATGGAATTAGTCCTATCTCATATAATAAAGGAAAACCTCTGTAACTTGATCACCTCTCTATCTTGACCACCTGTCTATCTTGATCACTAATGTACGCCAAATTTGGTTTGAAGTATTGTAAAAAACCCTTTGTAAGTTGACCACCTGGTTTATTTTTTTAAACTTTCTTCAGCAAATTATTTTCTTTTATTATTTATTATTATTGTTATTATTATTATTTCTTTTTTCTTTTTCTTTTCTTTTTTTTATTTTTGATAGCTTTCCAAAACTGTTTTTAATGCTTTGATGAGAGACTAGCATTTTACTAACTAAACATCAGCATAAAACTTATGTTGCTCTTTATTCTCCAAACTTGTTTTTCATTTGTTGTTCTATTTGAGATAGCTTTTTGTACTCTTTTGAATGAAAATAGGTGCCAGTAGAAAAGTAGAAAGAAAAGTTTTTCTTTCAGTTGCAATATGTTGTGGCAACACAGGAATTGTGCGAAAAAGAGCAGGCCAGGATCTATACATTTTAAGCCCCCCTACAGCAAAATATGTTGGGCCCCTCCCTAGTGGCCAGCAGTGTCTATTTGTAAAGTGAATAAGTCTTAGTGCTAGTTTTTTTCTATTTTTTTTCTTCAATTTCTGGGCCGTTAGCCCCTTTAAGGACGCGGGCCCCTCGCTCTGCGGGTACGCAGATGTACGCCTGCTAATGAGTAAAGTTACATGTTTCTGGTGCAAGGGATTAAGGGCTTACAGTACCTCAAAAATGATGAAACGATCAAAAAAATTTTTATTGCTTATTTCAAAACTGAAAACTATTCTGAACACAGGGAAAAAGTTTCATTACTTTAGTTCAAATATTTAAAAAGTTATGAGTGGTTTTAGGCCATGCTATGTGTTCTTATGCAACAGAAAAACTTTAAACTGCTTTTTCTCGATGATGGTATTTTTGTGTTTTCATGTCATTAGAATCCCTAAGGATTTTTTTCTATTAAAGATGCAGCTTTAAAGTAATACTTTTTGCAGTTGGGATGACATACTTGACAAAACTGTGCATTGGATAAGCATTTTATTGATTACTCAAATGTTTAGAGCATGTTAAACCTTTAAAAACCAATTTTTTTTTAAACACCTTTGATTTTTTACATAATTAATCACAGAAAATTTTCTAATAAACTCATGAGCAAATGAATGCATAGATTTTTAGAGATGATTATAGTGATCGTTTAGCAAAAAAAAAAAACTGCAAAAATAAAAAAGCCATAAGGATTTCAAAAAATTGAAATTTTCTTCAATTTTTTGAATTTTTAAAAAAAGTAGGGAATACTTTTAAATTTTGAAAATAAATTATTGATTAAGAAATAAGTATGCGTGTTATGGTTTCAAAGAAATATAAAATTTACTTTAATTTTAAAAAAATGTTTGAAAGGTACTGTGACCCCTTAAGAGATAGAACATTTTAAATTTGCCTTTATGAACTGGGAGAGTCGCGCTTATTGCTCTCTGTGCTATAAGTTGCACAAAAAAGGCTTGGAAAAGAAAGTTAGCTGAACTTGAGTTTAATAAAAAGTATGAAATATTATATTAAAATTAATTGAAAATGGAGAAAGCCAGAGAAAATTAGCCGGCACATATGGAATTTCTAAAACTACAGTGTCTAATATAGTTAAAAACAAGGAAAAAAATAACAAAATTATTTGAATAGTATTTTTAATTATTGTTTCACTTTCAATAATGTTTAACAATGAAAGTGAGTTGAACAGAAAGAATAAGGGTGAATTACTCAAAAAATGAATACATGGGGCTAGAAATGACAATATATATATATATAAAAAAAATCATTACCGCCCTTTATAAGTTGACCACCTGTCTAAGTTGACCACCAAAGTACTGCACCACGAGTGTTCAACTTACACAGGTTTCACTGTACTTATAAAAAAAAAGAAAGCCTAGCATATGTTTTCGAAACCTGAAAAGTCGAATGCAAACAATTCGCTTGTTGTAATTCATAAAGTTCCGCTAACCCAACTGGAACACATTCATTCTCATTTGCTAAACTTTTTTCAATTTTTCATAAAAAATAGATTGACTAAGCATACTACCTTTTCGCTTTAAAAAAACTTATTTCAAACTTCAGAAATCCAACTTCGCATTCTATCCGCTATTAGGTCTACATAATGGGCAACTCACTTTTTTGTTGTAAATCTAACTGTAGCAAAATCATTTTTTTTTTCATTCAAACAAGGATTTGACATCTATTTCAACTTGTTCAAGCTCATTTGAAAATAATTCATCAGTAGAGTAAGTTTATGTTTAGATGCTTGAGGCGTTATGTGGGTTACAAGTGCGAACTGATATTTTAATTATTTAGCATATTTACTGCGGTGATTGTTCCAATCTATCCCTCATACAATGATAAATTTTATTACGTGAACATGTTTTTGGATGTTTAAAATTAAAGCCAACTAAGTAAATAACAGTTATATTGTTTTCATTGTGTTTATATTGTCATAGGGATACTTGATCCCCTGGATCATATATCCCTATAAACGAGTGGATCATATATCCCTATAAACGAGTGGATCAAGTATCCCTAGTATGAGGTTTTTACAAACATATTTGTTCTATTATTAACAATCAGTGGCAGTTAACAAAAAATATGTCTTAATTATTAAAGACTGTCTATACATTAACATTACACTTCGCTATTTTTTTAAAAGTTGTATAGAATTGATAGTGTAAACTTCAGAATACTTTCCATAAAACAAGTTTCCCTTAACACATACAGACAAACATTTCTTTATATAAAACAAAATGGCTGAAAAAGTGTTGCCAGTTTTTATGTACAAGTATAACTTTTACATTATTGTCAGGTTTCACATCTCTACTTAATGATTTTGGTACATTTTTGGCTGTGAGATCCTGTACCCCCAGGGATCAAGTATCCCCAGTCTCCTCCGCAATTGTATCCCATTAAAAAAAATGTCAATAGAAATACGAAGGAAGAGTTTTGATATTTTTTTTTCGCAGATTTTATGACGACCTGAAATCCAGGAAGAAAAAAAAAATCCCACCGCGTTTTGTCAAGACTACACAAAAGCTAATGAATTCAAACTCGCAAAAATGATAGAACGTATTAACAACCAAAAGTACTTGATGCTTCCGAAATCTAGGCTTCCAGCGTAATAATTGCTTTTGCAATCATAGCCTAAACATGGCGATTCGTTAGACGATAAATATTATTTCGAGCTCATTTTTTAATCTATATCTGATCGAGGGGGGAAAAACCCTGGTTTGATAGGAAAAAGTCGGTTATTTCTAGTGGTATTAACAAAAAAGGAGGTGTTTGAGCTACCCTATTCGTTTCTCGACGTTTTTCTCCCATTTTAAAGGTTTTTTGAGGAATCTTAGGATTCTCAGAATTTGGATCTTGGAAGTCGAAAATTTGAAGTTTGCACATCTATGAGATTTCATTCAAATCGAGAGAGAGAGAAGATGCTCGGCTGGGGACGATTTCAAAAATTAGGTCCATTGAAGCGGAAACGCTCCATAGATAAATCATCATAACTAAGTTTCTCGTGATACCAAAATTCATATAATAAATTAAACAATAGGCAACTTACCGGTCGGGAATGAAATTTTCGGGCTCGTAAAAAATGTGCGGGTTTCTGTGTACTACGAAAATTGGGACGCTAATCAACGTTCCTTTCCGTAACTCTATGTCACTCAGTTTTCCGTCTTTTTCAACTTTTCGTTCCACTCTGTAATGAAATTACACTTCCATGAAAAAAATTGCAAGTATATTAGTAATTCTACAGTCAACTATAAAATAAGCGACCTCCATACTATTCTTTCGTATCCTATCATTTTTTAAAACAATGGAATCACGTTTAGCAAACTTTGTCTTGTTAAAAGAAAAATATATTCTTAATCCTGCCGTGGGTAGGTAAACGGCATTATCTGCAGAAATAAGTTTCAATGATATTTGAAGAAACGTGTTTTGGATTCCATAGTAACAATAGAGAAATGCTAGAATTTGACGCTTTTTTTTCAGCGGAAACGAAATAAGCAAGCTTGTACAGTAAAGCTAACATACAATAGATGACAAAAATGCAAAAAAAAAAAT
This sequence comes from Uloborus diversus, assembly GCF_026930045.1. Lineage (NCBI taxonomy): Eukaryota > Metazoa > Arthropoda > Arachnida > Araneae > Uloboridae > Uloborus > Uloborus diversus. The sequence continues at coordinate 16,261,444 of NC_072733.1, read as the reverse complement.
AAATAAATAAATAAATAAATAAATAAATAAATAAAAATTTAGCAGTCACTGCCCTTTACCTGGCCACGGCAGAATTAAGTTAATAATTTGAATTGTTATTTTATATTTATGTTTTCACTAAATATAATTCTAGGGACTGTGCGCCATATAAAAAGTTTGTATTCGTACATTTAAATAGCTAATTGCTTACCTCACGATAGATGGACACAGTCTCAAACATTCGTATAGAATGCAATCGATCCATGTCAGCTCTTTTACGGCATCCACACAAAATTCGCCCTATGTACAAGAAAGAAGAAAAAGTTATTTATTTTTATTTATTTATTTCTTTACTTGAGCATTATAGGAAAGAAAAGCAAAGTTATAAAACTCAGAAAAAGAGAAAGTTCCGAAAATAAGTTTTTCTTTTCAGTTTTAAGAGTTGCATACATCCATTGGCGTCGCTACGGGAGAGCGGGGGGGGGGAGGGGCATGGTCCGCCTCGGGTGTCACTCGTTTGGGGGGATAAACCCAAAGATGAATTGCAAACTTTTGAAAATACGAAGCTAAAATGCATTTTTAAGACAACAAATTTGAAAATTTTCTAGGGGGAATGCCCCCGCGCCCCCTCTTTCCTACCCAACATCATGGAGTGAATACCATACTCAGGATTATGTTCATATTATCAGTACTAAAACCTAGTAGTGACTTTCTCTTATACCGAAAAACTGAACCATGAACCCCATTATCTTTCCCTGTGTTCGAATTACGTTTGAAATAATTAAGGGCTGTCAATTTCATACACCCCCTTACTTTTTTGACCTCTCAATATTTGCGTCTAGGGCCAGTAAAAGCGTTCATAGTTCTTATTTGTCTTTTGTACATTAGCTACTAGAAATTTCGTTACATCACAAATGTGATTGTTTCTGAAAATGTATGAATTTCATGTTTTCATACTTTTATAGAATATTAAAACTTTTTTTGTGCGTTTGTAGGGGTTGGAGAGACACCACAAATTACCGCACCGGGTGTCACCATGCAGGTACGCCATTAATATATCTAAGATCTACACAAGTATTTCAGGCGACTGAAGTTTTGTAAACGGGACACGTTATTGCGCGTAGATGACCACTTTTTTTTTTAAAGCTGCAATAGGATAGTCCTAAAGGGCTCTCTATTCGCTTTCTTTTCTCTTTATTTCTTTTTTTTTTTTTGGCAACTCAACGTAAATTTTTAAAGATATTTTTTGTGTTACAATATTTTTCTCAAGGATTCTAAACCCACATTTATAGTTAAGTGAATCCATTTATTCAATTTAAGATTGCACCGCTACGGAGATTTACCAGTACAACCTTTCTATCGCTTTATTATCCACATTTTATGATCGCAAAGAAAACTTGATTTTTAAATTTCAAGGAAAATCCTTTTTACACGAGTATGTTACTAAAACATGCGTCTCATTAATAGACCTAAAGTAATCTGTCGTCTATATCAGATTTTTTTGTTCTGAAGAAATCGTTTTCATCGAAGAAAAGGGTTGTTTGAGACAATTACGAAGCAGTAACTAATGTATCAGAAAATCAATGTTTGTACACGAGAAATTTTCCTCGTTTAGCCCTCTGCTCAAATATTTTAAATAATACTATAAAATTTTAGTAACACAATTCAGATAACACTGCTCATCAAAATTTGACTTTTTATTTCTTTTCTTGAATGTGAAGCTAATATTTTGTACAAATGAACATGCTTCAATGCAAGAAATAGTTATATCAGATAAGTTTATTTTCCCCAAGCAGAGAAATTCAGAGGGGGTCCACTGGATACTTGAAACCCCCCCCCCTCACTCGGCCAAATATAACCTAAAACTGCATTTTGGAAACTTTTGTTTACCAATTTCATATCTGAAATAGTGTTTATTAGGCACTTTTAATTGACGACCAAGCATTTAATCTGTGTTTGCTCGCTAATTCGCCTCAAATATATATTATGAAAATGTTCATTTTAAAGGCTATGAAATGCTATACAAATAAACTACACGTTTCAAGTCATGAACCATTTGCTTCAAGTTCATGATAAATTTCACTTTTGACACAGCGTCACACGAAATCCATCTAAACGGTGCCTACCTCTCACTTTCTTGATCATGTTTCGGCAAAAATAAAGTACTCAAAAAGCCAAAAAAAAAAAAAAAAAAAAAAAAAAAAAAAAAAAAAAAATAGGTCTGGGAGAGAGTTGTGGCTGTAGTGATCGCAATATTCATTCATTTTACAGCTTCTCTGGAATCAAACTTTATTTTCTGTTTACTGTAATATTACAATAAGTGCTAAAATTTGTTAACAAGTTATTTTACAACGCATCTTGTATGTCAAGTTTTATGTTTCGAAATAATGCGTAGTAAACCAAACAAGAAGGAGTTTATTGCACATGCAAACTACCGTTGCGAAATACCAATCACAATTATTATGCATATTCATAGCGGCAATGAAACATTCTTCTCTTTCTATAAAATGCCAAATTCATCATCACAACCTCTTCATAAGAAGCAATATCAACGCAGACCCATATTTGACAGACCATTCAGTGGTGGCTCTTCAAAAACTGTTTTTCTAAAATATCGTAAATTTCAGCAAATTATAACATAGAATGGTTTATTTGTTCATTTATATATTTATGTATTTATTTTTTATGCGTTGTTAGCAAACAATTTTGATGCTATAAGTCAAATAAATATTTTCTTCATTTGGCTTTTTATTATTTTATTTTCAATGGAAGGGATTCAACCTCTAAACTCTCTCCTTAGTCACGGCCTTAGTTATGAAATTGACTATATTGATGAAATGATTTCGAGCAAATGTTTATATATCAGTCACATATTTTTTAACATAAAGGGATGAAGTCCACTTTTCCGACTGGGTAGAGCGTTTTAAAGTCGAAACATAAGACAAAAATAACAGAACAGAATAGAAAACAATGTAAACATGAGAAAATCTTCGCACTTAAAATACCTTGGAGTAAACGTTTCAATTTTAGCTATTTGAAATACGACTGAAAAAGCACGGTATGTAGCACCAGTTTCAAAGCATACGAATGAAAAAAAAAATCGCATCAGAACAAATTCTCGCCTCAGAGCAATATTAGGACTTCCTAGCAGTGGAATAACAGAAAGATATCCTACTGTCGTTCTGGCGTTATGAACTACAATCACATAATTGGCGAGCGGAGCAGTGTACCTTTAACAATTGAAGGGCTCGGAGCAAGAACGTGGTAAGACACACTTTTGAAAAAATGAGTTTTTTGGTCTAAATGCTGCTTTGATAATTGAAATAAACATGACAATGGATTATGATATTGGGAGAAAACATATCTGATTTTAGTATTGCAGAATGTAGAATGTATAATTCCTATAAAAGTTTTTGTAGAATTTTTCAACAGTTGGAAATTGGCCAACGGAAAAATTCACATCATGTGGCATATCATTCCTCCCCGAGGCCCTTCAATTGTATATATATATATTTTTTAATTCAAGGGCCTTTCCTCCCATCTTTACTTCAACAAAAAGCATATATATATATATATATATATATATATATCGAAGGTAATACGAAGGTTGAGCCATTCTCTCGATATTCCTGTTCCTCTGAAAATCTAGACTTGTCTTAAAAAGTACCATTTAGTGGAGGATTGTGTCTTATGGATGTTTTTTGGACGGTTAATATATGTCAAAAGAAGTCTCTTACCTTGTACTTTTCCAACACTGTTTTAACTTCCTCATAAGCTCTTGATTGACATTCAGGATGTTTTGCCAGGTTAAAGAGGGCAAAGGAGATTAGCGAAACGGTTGGTTCGTAGCCTGCCAAAATGAAACTCAGCGCATGAGCAAGTAGCTCATTTTGTGTGATACCTAAAAAACAGTTATTGCTCTATAGAAGGTTCATTTGATAAAAAAAAATGCTTCATTTCATCAGAAAACAGAATAAGTATTATCGTTGCGAGAAATAAGAGATTGAGGGTATGCTACAAAATAAGATTTTAAAAATCGTTTATTATTTTTTTTATAGAATATATTTTTAACCCACGAAAAAATTATCAATTTAAACTTCGATTATTGTGGTTATACTCATGATTTATTGATCAATAATCGTTTCTTAACTTTAACGAAATATCAAGAAAATCTAGAACACTAAAAATAATGAACCCGAAGAACTTCAAAAGAAAAACAAAGCAAAAAAAAATACTGTGGCTAATTAGCTTCAAGAATACATTTTTGATTGAAAAAATACTTATTCTCTTACTAGATTGGCGGGTATTTTTAGAGTCGCCAGACTGAACTTCGTTTCTTGATTCGTCTTTTTCAACAGAACTGATGCCTACAAAATCTTTTTTCACGGCGTTGGTAGTGAACTGCAGAAAATTTGTACATATCTGTAACAAAAGTGAAAAATTCTTTAGCTCACCACAGACAAAAGCATGATTGATATAAATTACTTAGCGTAGCACATACAAGACGACCTTTGAATGAAAATGTGTTTATTGTATTTTTTTTTTTGTTGAAAATAACGAATTTAATTATTTTTTGTTTACCACATGCCATTTTCCCCAAAAACAAAGGCTTGCATGTTTTTTTGCTTAATTTGTAGTGACCTCCAAGAAAAACTTCATTCCTTGCACCCAAACACCATATATCACATGGTGTATCAGTAATGTGTCTTTCTTCCACAGTATTGCACTTTGGATTCGGTTGGATGAAAATATTTGAAAAAGCTCAGGACACAGGAGTGATTTTTATTGCATCTTGGGAACAAAGTCAAAAATTTAAGGGAGGCAAAAGTAATAGAAAGGGTTTATATTGGGCCATAAGTTGAAGCACTTTTATGATGAAGAGTTAGAGAATAAATTATCGGAATCCGTAAAAGAAGATTGGCTTACATTCATACCATTGTTCTCTTATGAGAAGGCGGTAGAATACAAAAATGGTACGTGATGGATCAGTTTGGTTTTAATACATGAATCAAGCACGTATACACTGAGAAAAATGAAGTATTCAAAAATGAGTACATTCATGCTTTCAAATTTTCTTGAAACCTTTTGTTTCAAATATGAGTACCCATGTTTTCAAATAGTGCGCTGAATTATTTCATACTCAAAAATGAATACATAACTCGGTTGATACTCAATTTTGAAATTATTACACATTCAAAAATGAGCACATGTTGATTTGAGTATTTGAGGAGTATTTGAATGTTTCAAATTTGAATACCACGTAGTCGGAGCCATTTTGACTCCGCGATATGTTCAAATTTGAGTACATTTTTGTCATTTCTGGAATTATGGTTTTTAAAGTGTATTGCTCATGCAGAATCACCTTGTTTAATCTAATACAGAAGTAAAGTTCAAATTTTTTGTACTGCGTTATAAGATACTAACACTTAAAAAAAGATAGTTACATTTTCTTACAAATTTAAAACTCACCACTTTTGTCTTTTGCCTTATGTGCGAGACATTTACAGCCATGTGCCGAAAAAACTTTATGAATTTCTGATCCAGAAAAGATGAGCGAAAAAGTTTCAACAGCTTCGGGAGCAGTACTGAAAGAGAAAAAAAATTTAGTACAAATTATTTTTTTAATAAATGCAATAGCATGCCATTGCACTCATTCATATAATTGAAAAAATATGCTTTAGTTCCGATGGAATATTTAAACCATATTGCTCGATGCCACAATTATCAATTCGTAGAACTAGTTGTCTAAAAAGCTTTGAAGTTCTTTTTAAGACTGAAGTAAATTCCGAGGTGTCCTAACGTATCAGAGGTGGCAAAATTGTCTCACCAAGTTCGACTTAACATGCTGACAAATGTATCACGTGCTACCTCCGAAATTGTTATTCGATGGTGAGAAGAGAGAAAGGAATGAATTCTTCAAAAAGGAATGAATTCAGATTTATTAAAGTCACGGTCACATTACTCATTGGCAATAAAAGCACTGAGTCTTCACCCTCAGTTTACCAAGAGAAGGATAATTTCAATAAAATAAATATATCTGATAGAAGAGAAAAACTTATCATAGTTAAAATATAACATTTAAAAAGATGTTCAAAAAAGTTTCCTACTCATTATACTCATACCCTGCCACAAAAAAAAAAAAAACTTTTCTGACAAAATAGTTGAGTGTATGGTTATCTGTCAAGTAGTTGTTTCGTAACTTATAACAGAATATTCTTAAAATAAAAAATATGTTTGATCACTTTGAAGCAGAAAAATGTCAAAAGAAAAACTAGGAAAAAGAATGCATTTTCATACCTGTTTGACTGTCATTCTTAGACATAGAATCAATTTCGTTCCTTGATAGTTCGTCTTTCTCAACCGAACAGTTGATTGAAGATTCCTTTTTAATGGTGTCGAGAGCGAACTGCAGAAAATCTGAAAATTTCTGTCACAAAAGCAAATTATATTTTAACGAACTAGTGGAAAAATCATTATACGTATATATAAATTATTTGATAATCAGATATTTAGACTAAAAAATCAGTTACAATTTTGCAGGACTCACTTCGTTTGTCTTTTGTCTGTTGTCTACCAGCTTTATAGACATGTCACGGAAAATTTTTACAGATTTCTGATTCAGAAGAGAAATACGAAAAAATTTCATCAGCTTCGGGAACAGTACTGAAAAAATAAATGAATAAAAATGAAAAGTTATGCAAACTCAAACTAGTTTTAAGTATAAAAGCGCAATTGAGAGCCCCTTGTGCTCCCAATCATACAAAGATTGTGTTTGAAATTAAATAAGTTTTTACTGGCACTGCGCGATGTCACAATAATCTAATTATCTTCTTGAATGCGTTAGATTTTTCTCAAGTGAATACCATGGCGCTCTAATAAGGTAGTCTAACGCGTGAATGAGCACCCCCAGTAAGTGATTAGTTCGCATCAAAAAAAAAAAAAAGATTCTTCTTCAATGAATTGACAGCAATAAATTCCTTCTGTAGTTTCAAAAAGAAAGCAAAATTTTGTGTTTGTCAGCTGGTTAGACATGCTCATTTACTGTGTTACCTTGTTCAACAAGGACGAAACTCAGATGTCTCTCCGGTGTCAAGGCCGGGCTGTCTAATACGTAAATAATTCTGCCTTTGCCCTGACTTAAGGTTTGGTATCAAAGCTCTTACCTTCATTTTACGACTTGATCCGAAGTATTGATTACGGACTCTCACTTGTGCGCAAAATTCATTTTGGCTACCAGTTTGAAAGTAATCTGAGTCCATGACAAGAATGAAACTGCAGTCTTTTGTTGTCGTGACCGGGCTGACGGTACATCCATGTAGCTCTGCCTCAGTCCTGGCTTAAAGACGGTAACTTACAGCTTATGGCAATCACGAAATTGTTCAACATCATCAAATTAAGAAAGAAAGGACATCAGCTGCGAGGAGATCAATTAGCTAAAGGACATCAAATAGCGAGTGTGTGCAACTCCTCCACAATCATTACAGGAACTTTGAAACCATATTATGGACGCTTATGCCAGCATGTCACTTGCCATGCTGTGAAATGTGCAGCAGAAAGTCCCGTGTCTAGATGTGCATTTGGGTTGAATTACACCATTTATAGCAAACTAGCTGTACCCGACGCGCGTTGCTACGCCAACAAAAAAATACATCATTATACTGATTTTCATGACAATCGGTTGAACGGGGCAGAAGTTGCTACTCTGCAATGCCACCTGGTGGCGAGTGGCTTCAATGAGCATATTATGCACCTTCTCCGTGGAAAAATACATATATATAGCAATTTTCATAATAATCGGTCCAGGTATCAAGTGGAGCCGTGACTATACTCAAATTTTGTACTCACGTAGTTTGCAAGATCAATCAATCGCTAAAAATATCAAATAGAAAAAGTTTTAAATCCCCCCGTTGCATGAAAAGCCATAAAACAATAAAGAAAGAATTTATTTGTTCAAACTCAAGAAAAATGGCAACAGCTAACTTCTTATCAATGAGATCTTTCACGCGAATTAATTTCTGCAGTCGATAATTTTATTCGTATTTATCCAATGGATTGTGATTTAAATTGGAATAAAAAAGGAACTATCGATCGGATTTTTTTCGAACTGGTCTATAAACATTTCCAGTACCAAAAATAACAAACGGTGAAAGTTTCAGCCAAATCTGCCGGGTAGTTTTTGAGTTCATGGATGACATACAGACAAACATTCATTTTTATATATATAGATTCAGTGTTGTTAAATGCAATCAAAGCGATGTGCATATCGTGCTTTTCATGTGTATCATTTTTGCGCACAAAATATTTTTTGCACTAAACCTATGATGCTGAACAACTTAATAATTGATTTTTTCTCCTTATCTCGTTCTGATTTTGAGATAAGACCGCTAACTCCGAATTTTGCCTCCATGTGACGCTGCAAGTGGCTTTATTCCGTACCACATGAACTTTACAATACCTAGATTTCACTTTCATGACTATATCTTTTGTCTTTCAGAAATTGAGATGACAATGGACTTCAGCAGGCATACTGTATACGTCCTCAAAGACACAGTAAAAAGTCACAAACTTAAATGTTACCAAAGGAAAGAAAAATGCGTTAAAAATAAGTACTTAAATATATGATGTAAAGAATATTTATTGCACTTTAAAATAATACTTACCCACTCCAAATGATTTCCAAGTTTTGGAGCATATAAACGCCTCTCTTGCAGTGTCGACGAACTCGTTTTCATCTTCTTGCAAACACTTTATATTGGTGGAATAAAGACATCTTGAAATTGTATCAATATAGTAATTACCAAATATCCTAGAATGAATGAATGAATATTAAGTATATTTTTTTAAAGGAATGTAAAATGCCGAAACCCAAACCCTGTGGCACGACAGCCCATGAAGGCCAAGGTCTACAGTGCCCAACTCAGTTTTCCTGACCAGAGGATCTGGGGTGCAAGGCAGATGTTCCGGTTAGGTGGTCAGCCTAACGTGGAACCCCAGGGTTTGGTTCCCAAGTACACTTGATACTTATTTTATCGACCTCCTGAAGGGATGAACGGCTGAGTCATCCGTGCCCGACCCGTAAATAGAACCCGTGCCTGTGGCGTGGGAGCGCGAAACGCTACCACTGAGCCACTGGGCTTCAAAATCTTCACACTTAAAATACCTTCTTCATGTAAAATACAACTGAGTTTAGTTTCTGATAAATAATTTTATTTTATCTTATTCATTCAACAGTAACTTTTTAAGAAAAATATAGCAACTTTTAGAAAAGTAATGAATAGTTTAGACAGTTATCAGCCCACCTTAACTTCACTGGTGTCTCTGCTTTTATGAAAACAATGCAATCTTATTTAGCAATACACAAACCATCGTAAACAAAACGATAAACATGTATTTACTTTTCTGTATAATAAAACACAAAGACAAAACCACCTAAGCAAAGAAAACCTTTTACACATAGTTTCAAAAGGGGGGGGGGTACTTTTAAATGCAAATTAATGGGAAAATGACAAATTTAGCAAGATTACTACAAATTAAGGACAGAGAAACATAAAACTAGCATTTACTCAAAACATTTAGAACGATACTCATTCTGAAAATGACTACCGCCATCCATAAATTTCAAACTGCTAAAACCTTTCGTTAATCGATTCAAATTATTTTGCTTTCCTAATAGCAGCAGCAACTCAATTGACTAAGCTCTTTATTCGTTGACAATTTGTGAATCTTACCTACTCAAAGAGTTGTATAGCTAAACTGATAGGTAGTCGAAATGAAACTGCAATCTGAAAAATCTGTAAGCCTTTTTTTCAAACGGAAAATATGAAAAATAAAAGTAAGATAAAAAAAAAAAAGGAGCAAAGAGTTAAAGCAGTACCTTTGACATAAGATGCTTCTGTTCTCTCTTATGGAGTCTTCAATTTTGAGCATTACACTGTGAACACATTGTTCTGCCGCCGAAAATATCTGTAATAAAAATGCAAATAAATGCTTTTGTCATACGAAATTTTGATGCATTAAGCAAGCGTGGACATTACGTTTGTACTAATTTTTTAAAGAAATCATTATTATGAAGCTCTGTAACCATTCAAACAATAGTAAGAGCTCGAATTGCGCTATTCATGGGAGTATATTTTAACCATCATCACATTTAGAGACAATTTCTTCCTTCGAATTGATATTGATGGTACTAATGATTAAAAATTCCCAATTAAGCGAACGATCAAGCCTTGACTGACTATGGTGAAGAATATGCGAAAATTTTCTGCTCCCTCCTCCTGACGATTCGCCGATACAGGTAATACATGAAAAGGTGCAACTCACACACACTGCTGTTTATACTTATTACAAACAGAGTTAGAAACTCATACCTTTTTTAGTTTAGCCGTCGTAAAGTGGGGAGAAAAGTTACTCCTCACTCTTCTCCAGTCTGGATGATCCATAGCAAAAAGAGAGTTGTCGAACAACACATCATTAAATTTTAGATCCTTTGGGGGAAAATATAGTCATTAATTAAGCTGTAAGTCAATTGCAGTAATATGCATGTAGTAACTTAAATACATGTAATCGTATATTGTTCAGAATTTAACTTTTCTTATAATATTCATTATGCATATAAATTTAAAAAAAAAAGCAAGTATTGTAAAAAAAGATTAAAAGTGTGTTCTACACTTACTTACGAAACAATAAGAGTGATTTGCAAAAAAAGAAGAAAGGAAGACTCGCCCATAATAGGAAGATTGTTAGCGAAAGAAGTGAACATCAGTATCATCTGTACTATTTATGCGACTGTTACAATAACACCTAATGTTAAGGCAGCCATTCAAATGAAAATGAATATGAATAAATCACTAAAAGACACATACCAACTGCAAAATGATTTAAATTACCTTTTAAAGTTCTAAACAAATACGGGCAGGGGTGCCCACCTGGGGGGGGGGGGGGGTCATGGCGCAGATTGCGCCATTGAAATTTTTAGTGGGGTGTTTTGAGGGTTTTTCTTTTTTAAAAGGGTTATTTTAGGGGGTTCACGATTTTTAGGGAGGGTGCGCCCTTGCTCGAAGAGGGGGTGGCCACCCCTGAATACGGGTGTGAGACAGAGAATGTTTCTACTGGCGGCTGCGGACGAACGAGTGTTTGAAAGTCAAATAATATAAGGAGATATGAAAGGTACGACACAACATAAGTACCAAGGTTTGTACAAAGTACACGTGTTGAAACATTTGTCATATCGCTTGATAAGCTTTAAGAAGCCATTCTGAAAAAAAAAAAAAAAAAAAAAAACAGGGCTTTGCAGACGGACAAAGTATTGAATAGCTATGGGCAAAAAACGGCACGTCAAAACGGACAATGACAACATAGAAAAAACTATCAATTTTGTTCGCATGTTTGGCTCTTTACAAGCAGAGTTTTCCGGCTTGGCTTACCAAACTATCAGAAAACTTGATAGCAAACAAGAGAATAATTTACTAAAATATGAAAAAAAAATCAAAATTTGATGAAATATAAACCTTTAAAGCAATTAATTTCTCACTGCGCATATGCAAAAGATAGCGATTAATAATTTCGTAATCAAATAGATTTGGAATCTTACAAAAAAAAAATTTCAGCGGAATATTATAAAAACTGAAAAGGATATCGACAACCTAATGAGCCGCATTTCAATTATTCTCGGATAGGCAACAAATAGTAACGGATACTTTTTTTTAAATAAATGTTTTTGTTGCACATATTTGGGAAAGTTTTTATCAACTTGAGATTTCGAATTACCGAAAGTTTTTTTCAATTATTATTCGATGTAGTACACCCAGTAATTGTTCACACATTGAGGCGCAAGTCGGCACAGGTTGCCACTGTTCAAATTACGAATTACGTTAAATTAATTTTCTAATTGTCTTGATATAAAAGGGGGAAAAAAGAGAGTATGCGACACAAAAAATCTTTTCATTTCTTTTTCTTTCTTTTTTTTTGTGACATCCTAATATGTAGTAATATATAGTGCTTTTATAAAAAATTTGAACTGCTCTTAAGTAGAAAAAAGAGTGAATTAACAGTAACTTACTCTACGCTCTGTAAATAAGCGGAAGACATCCCATGTAAGACTGGGGTCTGCTACGGTGAGTACAGGTTTTGTACCTTCGTATCTCCTAAAATATTAGAAACAAATAGAATTCAACCGATATTAGTAAATTAAAAACCAAACATATACATTTAAGGAATACATATGTACAGTAAATTGATTGCATCAAGTTGATTTGGAAAAATAAAATCATTGCCCAAAAAATTGCTTTTAAATTCTTAGCACGTTTTAAACATTTTTTCAGATAAAATTGATCTGCCATTTTGCCTTCATGAAAATCATCAACATCCACTTAACTAATGTTGTTTACGTTCAGTAATTTTAAATGAGTCACTGAAATACTTTTCGAGTGCATTGTATAATTTATAATTACTTCCGTTTTGGGTATGAAAAACTTGGTCGCATTATTGCAATTTAGATAGACTTCGTAGCAGATAACAAAAAGGAAGTTTGGGGAAAAAAAAAAAAAAAAACAGTTTCAGCCGCTTTAAAATGATTCGGGTTACGTTAATACTTATTTATTTTTACATCATTTCTAAAGTGCAAAAGCACTGGAATTTTCCTTGCAGAGAAAAACTTTTAATTATTTAGTCCTTTAACGATCTTATCATTTTCAAGAAATGATCATATAAAACTGCTTATCTCTTTTATTCAAAAAAATTGTATAAACAAAAGTATTTGCACGATATGCGTATTCCTTTTTGCTTTTTAGATTTTTTTTCTTTTTTGATTTGAACATAACACTCTGGCCTAGAAGTATGGAAATGTCACGGGTACGAGCAATAGGAGACGAAAGCACAACCCGTGATTTTGACGGGAGCGAGAAGGAAGGGGTTAAAAATAACTTATTGTCATTCATTAACACTCAGGCCCGTGTCAAGGATCTCATAAAGGGAGGGGTTTTTGCAGGCCTGTCACTTCAAAATATTTTGTTTTGAAGGGGAGGGGCAAAGCGTTTGATCGATGCATTTTATCTGAAAAAACAACAAAATATGTACAAAAATGCTTAAATTCATCATGTTTGCAGGGATATGCCAGTTGCGACAAACTGCTCCAAAAGACGGCTAAATGAACTTTTCTGCTTCAAAATCGGACAAACTTGCGCCAAAAGTGCGATTTTGCATTTAATGTTACAGTTCCTTCAGCATATTTGGCAGTTTTTTCAGATTATCATCAAGTTTAGGCATTTGGAGCTTGTTTTTACGATTTTTTTTATATAGCCCCGATTTTTTGCGTATTTCAAAATCCGATTGCATCCGCTTTTGAAAAATTCAATCGTTTTAATTTATTATGTGATCGTTTCCTTTGAGTTGAAAAATTTTGCATTGACCATTATTTTCAGCCATTCTTATCTTTTGTTTTCAGAAGAAGAAGACTTGTAAGTTCGTCTTCTTGCCACGCCCACTCAAAAATGTCAAATCTAGTTGCACTCGAATTGATCTAAGCAAATGCCATGTGTAAAAATTAATATTGTTCACCAGTTTTTAATCTTGGGTTTCTTAAGATTTTAGGACAGAAAATTGATCCCTAATTTTGGTTGGAGACACATAAGATAGCAAAAATCGGGGAATTCTAATGCTCTGGCGATGAAAATGCAGACATTTAAAGTTTCTGAGACTCAAGCATTACTTTCCATATTCTGAGCCTGCCTCAAAATTTTTATTTTTATTTTTTCACATGTATTTTAAAATTCCTTTTCTTATGACATCATTTCTCAAAAGCATTTTTTTTCATTGTAATTTCATTATTAATTTTGTGATTAAATATCAAATAGTTAAAAATTAAAGGTTTTAATGGTTTCCTTTGCAGGGCCGATCCTAGGGTGTCGGCCGCCCGTGTGCAAAGACCTGATGTGCCGCCCCTGAAGAGCAATTTGCATGTTTTGACTATAACGCCCATATAAATCGAAATAAATCTTTCTTCAAATTTCTGTATCAAGTTCTAATTAAAAAAAAAACAGAAGAAGGATGAATTTATGTAAAAAGTTAGAAAAAACTCCTTAGGTACAATTTATAACCTTGAAGAAAGTAATAGGTACAAAAAATGTACTAGTCGTAAAAACGCATTTTATAGCATGGCTTTGGTGACATCAGAGGAAAGACGGAGGAGGGAGAAAGGGGGGCATCGTCTCGAGAAAAAAAAAATCGAAATTGGCGTATGAAAAATAGCTGTAATTAATCTTTGGTTGTGTTTGGTTGCAAGGACAAAAGAGTCGGGAACATTCAAGGTCCATGGAGAAATTTTCAATATTGACGTCAAAAATTGCAATTTTAGGAAATTTTTCGAGACTTGAGGAGAAAGTAATGTTGGAGTTCTTTTCCTAAAATTCTTTCAAAATTGATGTTAAATTGCAGCTATTTTTTGTGACCTTAGTTTAGAAAGGATCGGCGCCAGAAAATTTTCTGAAACGGAAGTTTTAAACAAGCAATTTTGAGTTATCTTTGTTGACGTTGCTGGAGGGAGGGAGATTAGGTCGTCTCCTATCAAAAGTTTTCAAAATTGAAGTTTAAAACTCACATTTAGGCTGTCTTTGGTGACGGTAGGGGGGTCTGGCATCTTTCCTCTGGTAATTTATCGGCACTATTATTTCAGGAACACATTTTTCTCTAGATTTGGACACGATAAGGGAAACGGAAAAATAGTCCGAACTGAGAGAAATATTTTTCGGAATTAAACTCAATTTTAGGCTATTTTTGGGAAGTAAGGGTTTTAGGGCTGTAAAAAGCGCAATTTTGTACTATCTTCGGTGACGTTAAGGAAACTGCGAAGCTTTGGCGGCATCTTTCTGAATATTTTTCGATATTAATGTCTGAAAAATACAATTAAAGACTTGTCTCCGATTGATTGGGGGATGCCGGATGCCCTAACGCCGTGAAAATTTATGTAAGCAATCCGGAATTTTTTAGAAATGGAAGTCCCAAAATCGTATTTTAGGCATTGTTTGATAACGATGGGACAAACAGCGGTTGGGGATTCAGTGTGCCCTAAAGAACTGTTTTTTGAAACTTAAGTCAATTTCAGGCTAATTTAGGCAGGAATGGTTTGGTGGCTTCACGGAACCATCTAAAAACGAAAGTTTGAGGACATAGTGATTACGTTGGAGAAAAGGGGGATTCACGGTATTTCCCCCAAAGTTCTTCAAAACTGATGATTGAAAAACACAATTTTAGTTTGTTTTTGAATACGTTAAGTGAGAGGGAGTAGGATTGGGGGCCTCTCTAGAGACGCTAATTCAGACCATCTTTGGTAGTAATCTTAGGGAATGAATTTCAGGGCCCTCCACCGCAAAAATTTCAAAAAAGAAATTCGAAAAATACCATTGAGCAATTTTTGATGACGATAGGAAGGGCTGTCCCCAGAAAACACATTTTGGATTTTGGAGTCATCATTTTTAGGCTATGTTTGATTACATTAAGGTAGAAAGGGTGAATAAGAGACTTAATTGGATCCTTAAAGTCGGTGGTTCAACCAGCGAAATTTTCCGGAATTAAAATCCTAAAAAACGCAGTTTGAAGCCTTCTTTACTCTCGTCAAGGCATCCTTTTGTATCTTCGATTTGGAGCCACACTTAAAATTCGTAACCCGGGGCAAGGACCCTGTCCTCCTATCTGATCTGAAACCGGGCAGTTCATTCGTGATTTTAATCAGAAAAAAATGCTGTAATGGAGGAAACTTAAAAAATTTAGTTCGTTGATTATATAGGTTTGACTCTCAGGGGAGTCGACTGCTGAACACAGAATTTGTTGTTTGAACTACTTGCAAGAGTATCCTATCAGCATAGTTTTTTTTTTTTACATAAAATATGTCTTCATTGTTAAGGGTCAATAAAAGCTATGGAGGCTGGGGATGAGCATTAGTGGCCTTTAGAAGGCACCCTTTCATGCTTCGGGGGGGGGGGGGGATTTCCGTCATTGCCCCTCCGTCATTGCTCTAACATTCCATTTTTCTTAATATGCTATGCTGTCGGAAAATTGGCACCTACTTTGATAATTGAACATTTAAAATTCTGCATATTTATTCGACTTATTATGTCATCTTTTGACATAATAAGTAGAATAAATACGCAGAATTATGTTATGTCATCTTTTGATCATCTTTTATGTTATATCATCTTTATTATATTATGTCATGTTTTGAGAAATTCTTGATGAATTTTGCTTGATTAAAAGAACTATATGATGCGACCTGCGGCCGCCCCTTGCTTTGGCCGCCCTTGTGCGGTGCACACTCTGCACACCTGCTAGGATTGGCCCTGTTTCTTTGCTTGATCTTCAGATTTGTTAATCAAGTAGCTCAGTATGTAACATATATGACTATGTGTATAAGGTCAAATGTTAGTAAATAACTTACAGGTACCAAAAAAAAAATAATAAATAGCTCTTTAAAACTCACTTGTAATTTGTTGAGGTAAAGTTTTTAAATTTAACCATTCTTTTTTGCTTTTTTTTTTATTTTTTTTATTTTTTATTTTTATTTTTTTTAGCCTTTTTGAATATGTTTTTGAGTTTTATGTATATGTACCTTGTGTCTTTTACATATATGTATGAACTACATAAAAGTAAACAAAATTTAAAAATAGATATCAAACACCAAAACTTAAATGTGAACAAAAGCAGTGATGTATTAAGCAAAGTAAATATGTGAACTAAATTTAAATCAGTGTAAGAAAAAAGTAGAGCAGGACATGGCTTGTTTTTTGTGAAAAATATTAGACAAAAAAGAAAATAAATAAATAAATAAATATAAAATAAAATAAAAATAAACAAATAAATAAATGTAATTAAGAGAGCTTCAATTAGTAGTTGGAGTGTTGGAGTTACGGTTTTTTGCATCCTTAATCTCCATTTTTATCATTGTATCATGTCACACATGTTTCTGTGCGTGAAATATACATAGTTGCTACAAATTGATGCAAAATTTAACTTTTCGCTGCTGCAAGTTGCTCCAAATTTACAATTTTACTGCTCCAGGCTGCTCCAAATTCACCGTTTTACTTTTCCAAACTCACCATTTTCCTGCTCCCAAGATTGCTCTAAAAGCGAGTTTAGGACGGCACATCCCTGTGTTTGTAAAATCCAGGGAGAGGGGTAGCAATTGACCCCCCTGATCTCCCAAATGACGGGCCTGCTTTTGGCTTCAATTATTTCCATTCTTAGTTGCATTGTCAGGAAAACACACTTCAGTGTGCAAATAATTCTTCATTGTTTAAGGTCACAATGAGGGGCTTAGCAGTTTGGAGGGGAGGGGGGATGGTTCAAATTCACAGAAGATTAGGTTTTAAGTAATATACTACCTATTCTATTAATGTATTTTATACACAGCAGAACCTCGTTTAGCCAGCGCCTGTTTATCCGGATCAAATTTGTAGAAAAAATATATTTACGTAAATAATCATTTAAAATTATGATTTCAAGAACAGAAGTTTAAATGCGCCAAAAACTCGGTTTCATTTCAATTAAGCATACTACTCCTGCAAAGGACGTACAATAAAGTATAGAACTAATTTAGCAAACAATATGATCTACTTTGGATGTCAGCCCAATACTTTTGCAGCTGAATTATAACTGATGAAGTAATTGAGAAAAAATGGTATGGTATAGTTTTGTTAGAAAGCATTGTTTTTTGGTGCAATAAAAGATAAGTCTGCATATTTAAGAATATTATTGATTATTATCAGGATTTTCGTTTATTAGGATTGCCTTTGGTCCTATCTAGTCCGTATAAATGAGGTTGTATTGTACATGTAAGGATCGTTATGAACCCCACCTTCCAGAAGGAAATTTCTGGTTGGGCAAGAAAACCTCAGTATCTATCCATTTTACTGCTTGTTTAGATTCAAACCTATTATCTGTTTACAGTGCAATATATTGCAACAAGTACTGAGAAAATTTCACAAACTCTTTTATAACATATGTTTTCAGGTTTTAATATTGTAAGATAATGCTTAGCAAACTAAATAGGAAGAGTTTTGATGCAAATGTAAATTACATTAACAAACGCAATCACTATGCATCTACAGAGCGGCAACAGTTATCGCTTTTTGTGAAGCGCCCCAGATCAAAACCCCTTATGAGAAGCAATATTAAACAAAGTATTGACAGCCCGTTCAACTGTTCCTCCATCTCTGTTTTTCCAAAATATGATTTTAGTTGATTAAGAGAAGACAGTGTCGTAAGTTACCAGGCAACTTCAAAGAGAATGCTTTTTAAAAAAAGTTCTGTACACAAATTTGAACATTAAAGCTAATTTTAAGTCAAATATGCACAATTCTTCATTTATTTTTTTATTTTTTCTTCAATGGGAGGGGTTTAACCCCTAAAACCCTCCCCTTGGACACGGCTCTGTTAACACTTAATAAAATATTTCCATATTATTTAAATACAAATACCACAGTTCAGTGCACCACATCCAAAGTAAATGAAAACAGAGTATAATATTACTGTTGTATTTTTTTTTTTTTTTATCTTAGTGCATATCATACAGGCTTGTTAATTGCGCACTTACGCATGAATTTCTCCATATTCCTGGCACATGTCCATCTCTTGTTCATGGAGTGGCTATATCAAGGAAAGAAGAAAACATTACTTGGGGTTATACTGCAACTGTTATTATTAAAACTTTTATAAACAGTAGTTAAACATAGCCAGCATCTCGTTTTTATACAAAAATACCCTTGCTTCGTAATATTGAGATGCATTGGGTCACCATTAGAGCTTCTGTAAACATTAGGCGTGCGTAATCACAGTCAGACATCTGGCTATGAGACAAAAAAAAAAAAAAAAAATTAAATAAATAAATAAAAATAAAACCGTCGAAACGTAACATAACGATTACATGGCTTTCATTGTAATCTAGTACTGCAGCCTGCAGCTCTAATATATAATTTTAAGTACATAAATGCTTATTAGTATTTATTTTATGTTTCACATTAGAAACGTCATTGGTGAAACATTTAACCTGACACAAATGTACTGGTAACTATTGAAACCGAAAGTATATATTTCTCGATGTGCAAGCTCGAATTATATTTATTTTACTTATCGCCGTGACCACATAGGCGAATTGCGCTCTAAAATGATGAAATTATAGACTAATGGTATTATCGGTATGGGTAATCCCTGGGTAAAATAGTCCCTTGCTCATGGTCACTATAAGTTAAGTAAAACGCGTTAAGTTAAAAAAAAAAAAAAAAAAACAACGTAACTGAAAAAAATAAAGAAAAAAAAAACGCATAAAAGCCAACAACTATTTGCAAGCTTTGAAAAAAGGCTTCATCACTGTAAAAAGAATTTCCTCAAAGGCTCTCCTTAACTCACTACAGTCGTAATAAACTAAAGTAGAGTGCTATTTTTTTTGTTTCCGAATTATACTTTAATTAATTTTTAACTAAAATCGTGCTTCATTGGTTTTGGCAGATTGAATTGTTTCAAAAACGTTAGAAAAATTAAGAAAATAAATGAATATTTTTTGATTTCGTAGAAACGAACCATTAATTTATTGAGAAATGTATTTTGCATTTTTTTTTAGCCATTTAGTAACTCTTGTTGGTCAGTCATGATTTTATGAGAAACGTTTTTCAACTTCTTGAAAGATAAGTAAACCTTTTTTTTAAGTTTGAAGCTCAAAACATTATTGTAATTCTGTAGCAAATAATTTCTATGATATTCTTTTACATGTAATTCCACACAACACCCGATCAGTTTTGAGCACTTAATACAAAACTAGTTTAAAACGTTCGAGTACACTTATATTTTTAATTTGCTTGTCACAAAACATGCCCTCATTGAACACTTTTTATGTCACTACTCACACATAGATGGCGATACGATCGAAACTTATTTTTTGCTTTGAATTTGGTCATTTGTTTCTGTCCAAAAAAAAAAAAAAAAATTTTCACCACGGTTTCCTCTCCGTTATCATTACTTTGAATCAGACCGCTCTTTCATTCTATTTTTTTTTTAACCTCGCCCCTTTTGTCTTACCTTCATGTTTGTTTTTATATTTTGATTCGTACAGGTTACTTAAATTCAGAGCCGGACTAACACTCCGTCAGCCCGAGTCCCGGCACGGAGCAAAAAAATTGAGGGGCGCAAAATTACAAAATCAAAGTTAGAAAATATCACAACTGAGTTTTTCTAAAAATAAAATTTAGGAAGGGGGGAAAAGAGGGAAAAAAATCAGTAAACAAGATCCTAAAAATAAAAACTATCTAATTCATACATGACGAAATATGGTTGCTGAAAAGAAGGGAGTATTGAATAAGGAGGACATGGTTACTTTGTGGGTGGGAACAAATGATGTAGGCCATAGTAAAAATGAGGAGTTTTCTAGGGAATGGGAATCCCTGTTGGATAAAGCAACCAGCTTTTCGACGAATGTCCAAGTGGTTGGTTTGCTTCCCAGGTATGGAGTGCATAGGAGCTGGCTAAATCAACGTGCGAGGTGTATGAACTTGCTACTGAAGTGAATTTGCGAAAAGCGCAGTATCAGGTTCATTGATGTATGGAGTCATTGTAAACGGGATTGGATTGCTAGGGATGGCCTGCATCTGAGCTCTACAGGGGTCAAAATGGTTAGTGGATTAATTTTAAGGGCTTCGGAGTCAAAAAACTAAGTTGGAATGGGGGGCATGGTTCAAGCATCAGGTATCGAGAGAATGAAATTTTTTTGGGTATTGCTAGAAATGGAAATAAAGTGACGAACAAGAGTAGTAATGTTAACAATTGTAATTTAGGAAATTTCAGGGTGTTAAATAAAAGCAACTTAGGCATGCTTAAAGTTTTCTTTACCAATGCTCGCAGTATTAGGAACAAGATGGATGAATTGAAAAGCATAGTTATGGATGAGAAGTTGGATGTTATTGGAATTACAGAGACATGGGCTACCGAATCTGATGCAGAGTTATTACATATTGCTGGGTATAATTTGTTCAGACAGGATAGAGTAGGTAAAAGAGGTGGTGGGGTTTTATTTTATGTTAGAGACAATTTTATTTGCAATGAATTGGTCATAAATGATAAGCCTACTGATATTGATATGGTTTGGCTGGAGTTGATGAGCAGTAAGGGCAAAAAGCTACGCTTTGGAAACATTTATAGGCCACCTAATTCAAACCAGGGACATGATAAACAGATGTACAGTATTATTAGTGACATGTCCAGTAAGGGATCCGTTATCATTATGGGGGATTTCAATTTTCCGGGTATTGATTGGAATAATATTTATCCTGGTAATGGCAAAGAAGAGGAATTTTTAAAAGTAATTGGTGACTGTTTCTTAGATCAAGTTGTAACTCAGGGAACTCGAGAGGAGGCGATTTTGGATCTAGTTTTTTGTGATATAGGTAGTTTTGTTCAGGGGTTGTGTGTAGGGGAGCATATTGGAGATAGTGATCATAACAGCATTAGATTCCGGGTTAAATTTGAAGTGTGCAAAGATGATAATTTTAGGTTTGTGCCCAATTTCAGAAACACTGATTTTGTCGCACTTAGGCAGAGCTTGAAAGAGGTTTTTTCGTCAGGATTGGAAAATAGCGACGTAGATCAGCAGTGGACGGAATTTAAGGATAAACTTGCTAAAACGGTTGGGGACTATGTTCCATTTAGGAGAAAAGGTGTTAGTACCAAAATTTGGCCCATGTGGTTCTCCAGGGAGACTAAAGAAGCTCTTAATTATAAGCAAGCCACTTTTCGTAAGTTTAAAGAAACTGGTCAGAGTGCGGAGAGGCTCCAGTATGGTAAGGCAAGGCGAAATTTTAAGTATTTGGTACGGATTCAGAAAAGGGAATTGGAGCAAAGGCTGGCAGATGACATTGATGGGAACCCTAAGAGGTTTTTTGCTTACGCTAATTCTGGGAAAGCTCGAAACAGTCAAATTGGGCCTTTGGTTGATGAGTATGGAAATTTAATCCAAAACGATAGGGATATTGCAAATGTTCTAAATAACTTTTTTTCCAGTGTGTTTAACGATAACTGTATCTCAACAGTTGACACTAACAAGACACAAGCTATTATACAGCTTGAGGATTTTGTATTTTCCAGGGAGGAGGTTTTATTTCATTTGAAAAAGATTAAAGCAAGTAAAGCTCCGGGACCAGATAATATTTATCCAAAAATTTTAGTTGAATGTGCAGAGGAATTAGTGGATGTTATTTTGAATATTTTCAATGCTTCTTATAACTCGGGGACGGTGCCAGAGGACTGGAAGCTGGCTAACATAACGCCACTCTTCAAAAAGGGGTCTAAAGGTATTGCTGGGAATTATAGACCTGTAAGTTTGACTTCGGTGATTTGTAAGATTTTCGAAACATTGATCAAAATTAAGATCATGAAGTTCTTAGAGACTAATAGTCTGTTGACTAGTTTGCAGTATGGTTTCAGGAAAGGTAAATCCTGTACTACTAATTTATTGCATTTCTACGACAAGGTTACCTCAGCTTTAGATAACAAAAAATGTGTGGATGTTGTTTATATTGATTTTCAAAAAGCTTTTGACAAGGTACCGCATGTTGCTCTTCTCAGCAAGTTAGCTGACATTGGAATAGGAGGAAAAACTTTACTTTGGGTTAGGAATTGGCTTACTGGTAGGAAGCAAAGAGTAGTTGTGAGAGGAAATCATTCTAATTGGAGTGATGTTTTAAGTGGGGTTCCTCAGGGATCAGTTTTAGGGCCTCTTTTGTTTATTATATTTATGAATGACATCAACGAAAATATTTCTGGAAGCATGAATTGTTTTGCTGACGATGTAAAAGTTATGGGGATTGTCGAAAATGAAGAACAAGTAAGCTGCAAGAGGATTTAGATCATATTACTAAGTGGGCAGATAAATGGGGTATGGCAGTTAATGTAGGGAAATGTCAAGTGCTACACTTAGGTCATGGAAATAAGCGTATGAGATATCGTTTACAGGGTTCAGTCATAAATCAGGCAGAAAATGTTATGGATCTGGGTATCTTTATAACTCAGGACTTCATGTTTAGTCAACAGTGCCGTATTGCTAGTAACAAAGCCAACAAAATGCTTGCGTTCATCAATAGATCTATTTCTAACAAATCTAAGAAAGTTCTTCTGCCTTTATATAGGAGTTTAGTAAGACCTCATTTGGAGTATGCTGTTCAGTTTTGGTCGCCTTATCTGAAGAAAGATATTTTTGTATTGGAAAGGGTTCAAAGAAGGGTAACTAAATTAGTAAGGGGACTCTCAGATTTAGATTATGATACCAGACTTAATAGGCTTAACATGTATAGCCTGGAGCAAAGGAGAGTCAGAGGGGACATGATTCAGTTATTTAAATTTATCAAAATGAAAGATGTAAATGGATTAAATTTTTGCGGGGAAAGCAGGACAAGGGGTCATTGTTTTAAGCTATTTAAATCTCTGGCTAACTTGGAAATCAGGAAAAACTACTACTTTAGCAGGGTCGTGGGCACTTGGAATAGCTTACCGGAAGAGGCGGTAATGAGCAAGGGAGTGGATAGCTTTAAGAGGGCCATTGATCTTCATTGGGGACTAATAAATTGACTAGGACTAGCCTAGCTGGGCCCAGAGCCTGTTGCTGGTCGTCACATTTGTATTTGTATTTGTATTTGTATTTGAAACTGTTTTCAGTTTCTCCACAAAGAGAAGGGGGGGGGGCAGCATTAAAAGAATATAGAAAAACGCTTTATAACACGATAGTGGGAAAATGCCCATAAAATATCCATGTGTAAAATTGCTCATTTGTATTCGTAAAAAATTGTTTCTACAACACTTTTTTTTTAATGCAAAAAAGAGTAACAGAAAGGCGCCATTTATTCACAGATAAAGAAGGCGCTCCGTGAAGCCTCCCGAGCATTTATTTTAAAGTAGTGGTACCCGCACGGCTTTGCCCGTAATAGAAAAATTAAAAGGTCTTTTTGTTCGCCTGTATATTTACAAATAATGTGTGGCGAATTTTCTCGCCAATTGGCTTGTACCCATGTTACGGTTCACCGTTATGATAATTTCGTATCTCGCCAATTCGCTTGTACCCATGTTACGGTTCCACGTTATGATAATTTCGAAATTTAATAGTCCATCTTATGATAATTTTGTTCTTAAAATTGGAATAGAAAAAGAACCGCATCGAATTTTTGAAAAATCGCTTCGAGGTGCACATTAGGGTGGGCCGAAAAAACTTTTTTTGGAAATCTGTTTTTGGATAGTGCGGAAAAGTTGCTATATGGGCCCGTTATTACCCATAAAAAATTTCGCTAAATTTGTTTAATATTTAGCCGGCGCTATTTGACCTCGAAAAACTGAAAAAAAGGGCAAAAATGCACTATTTTCAAAAAAAAAAAAAAAAAGGGGGGGGGAGGTCGAAAATAAAAGTTCGAAGCTATTTTCAGCAAACATTAGAAGTATCTGTCAGTGAATTAGTTGAAATCCTCAAAGACTTTTACATATTTCGTAGAATATTTAGCTACGCTCCTTTAAGACTGAAACATTGGAAAAATTAAAAAAAAAAAAAATTAAAAGTAGTTTTGAAATAAGTAAGTACTGAAATGTTACGCAATACGTTACTTAGAAAAAACAGTGAAAATTCAATCAATTTTATGCGACATTTGTACGCCAATTTTAAAAAATGCACACACTCAAATAAAAAAAAGTTGCATAAGATGCTAATTTTTTAATCTTTGGTTCCAATTGTTTCTCCTGGATAATAAACGGCGCTCAACTACTTCTATTATTTCTAAGATTATTTTATAACTATTTTATATATATTTGACAAATAGAGCCCTTGAGTATTAAAAAAATGTGAATCCTCTGAAGTCCTTTAAACTGATAAATGAATTGAACGCAAGTATTCTTCTTTTTCTCAAGCCATTTCTTCCTCTCGACTTTATGACCCACTTAAGAGACAAAACCCCCCGACAAGAAATGCTGTAATTCTACACCTCCACAGCTGGGAATTAAGCAATTAAAGGGGTCCTCTCTTATGTCCAATGTCCACAATGAGTTGCCACTGAGGCATCTTATACTGAAATTGGACGGTTGCACAAAGTGGTCACATTCATATTCTGGACTATCGAACAACTTCTTAGAGATTGTGAAAAAAATCCGGTGGTCAAATTTGATAAAATTGACTGCAATCTTCTGGTTTTCGGACATGGAAGATATATAAAATTTAAGTACTGAACAACAATATTTGTATAGAATCTGTCTTGCCTTAAAAGATGGTAGTTGTCCTTCAAGCGTGGCTGACAGTAGCCCAGGCAAACTCAGTCAGTCATGCGCGATGGCTGACAACTACAAACCGTTTGTTACGCTTGTATAAGACATTCCAACTCCATCAGAAAACCTTACAATGCTTGTAAAGTATGTAGTTTTAGTTTATGCTCCAATGTGGTTTTGAAATAAAAATGAAACCGAACTGCCAGTACCGCGCTCAACATTTTTGGAAAATGATTTCTCTTGCAAGGCAGTTTCCAGACAACGTTAAGGAGATAATTTTCAAAGTTCTCTCAAGTAATGCATATTTCGCTCATCCTGAACAGCTACTGTTGACAATGTTGTTTGACTCAAGAAAATACATTCGGGAATTAGCTGTTAGGCGCATTCTGAATTCTAGAAATAAGAAGACGAAGAGCTCGGATGGTGTACGATTTTTTGAGCGTCCTAAACTCAATTTTGAAGCCGTTGATTATGTTGATTTAGTTGATTGAGAAAACTGTGTTGTAACAGAACCACCTCTTACAATGCATCTAAAAGACCAATAATGGAAAGAAATGTGCAAAGAACATTCTACAGAGTTTACTTTCGAGAAATTTCCCTGTCACACGCAAGCTGTGAAAAGTTGTGTGAAACTAATAACCGAAGCTGCAATAAAAGTTCGTGGTGAAACTGCACGAGATTTATACATTCGTGCTAAACTTCAAGCTAGGAAAGAACTTCCATCTTTGATAACAAGGAACAATATTATTCCAAAAAATAATATTCATTATGCATGAGGTATTATAAATCAAATTTGAAGATTTCTTTTTTAAAATTTTATTATCTATATATGTAGTTCTCGAAAATGTATGATACTATTGCGTAATAATAATTACTATGATTAATGGCGCTATTTAATTAATTAGTCTATGATTTAATTTTGAAAAATAATTTTCACATTGATTTTTAAAGAAATTCAATATTTTTTCATTT
Source organism: Uloborus diversus (assembly GCF_026930045.1). Lineage (NCBI taxonomy): Eukaryota > Metazoa > Arthropoda > Arachnida > Araneae > Uloboridae > Uloborus > Uloborus diversus. The sequence continues at coordinate 16,235,227 of NC_072733.1, read as the reverse complement.
TTCTCCAATTTTTGATGTCGGAAAGGAGCGGTTAAATGCTCGTTAAAATCAATGAAACATTTTATGGGCTCGAATTGGCTCATTATATAACATTTTCGGTGCATTCCAGCAAAATATTTGGAATTTAGTTTAAAAAAAAAATTTCGACAAAAATTCATTTTTCTCTTTTTTTTTTCGGTTTTTCAGTGTCAAATAGCGCCGGCTAGATATTTTTTAATATCCAAGAAATTTTTTGTGAGTGCTAACTAGCTCACTACGCAACTTTTGCGCGCTATCCAAAAATTGATTTCGAAAAAAAAATTTTTTCGGCTTATTTCGGCCCACCCTAGTGCACATCCCCATTGCTACAAACTAACTTTGTGCCAAATTTCATGAAAATCGGCCGAACGGTCTAGGCGCAATGCGCGTCACAGAGATCCTTTCAGAGAGAGATCCGGACAGAGAGACTTTCAACTTTATTATTAGTATAAAATATAAAATAAAAAGATAAAGGTCAGTTGTTGCCTGAAAATTGTATGAACTAAGGATGTTAGTTCTTTTGTAATTACATTGATATAAAATCCTTTTATAGATGGAGAATTGTCGGTAGGGCTCTCACAAAAAAGAGAGTGTAGGAGGTGGGGTAACCGCTGAGTTTTTCAGACAAGGAGCCCCCCTCTCCAGAGGTCAATGTCATTCAACAGTGGCGTATAAAGTTTTTATTTTGAAGGAGGCTAAGATTAAGGGCTTAGGCCACTCCTCCACTTTTCTTTCGTAATTTGAATTTTTTAGAGGGGGAAGCAAGTGACAGATCTTGAATAGATCTAAGGTTTGGCAAAAATTTGATACTGTCGTCCAAGCTCATAAAACTAAGATTAGTTTAGTACTGAGAAATTCTTCATGTGTAACAGTGCAACTTATCACTTTGAAGCAAAATGAATACACCTATTTTTATATATCTCTGGTTACGTTAGAGGAAAACAGGACGGAGATAGAGGGCCTCGGTGAAAATCCGATGAAATTTTTTTGAAATTGAAGTTGTAAAAACACCCCTTTAGTCAATCGTTCAGGGCATTAAACGAAGGAGGAGGTGTGCGTATGGAAGAAGGGGGCTGCCTGGAAGAAATATTCAAAATTGAAGTTGTAACTTTCGGTATATATAGGGAATAGGAGAGGTTTGGTTTCTCTTCGGAACTTTTTTCAAAATTGAAGCTAATTTTAGGCTATCTTTGATGACGTGTGGAAATCGGGGCTCCTCTGAACGATTAATGAACTCTGACTGAAATTGTTCTAAATAAGCAATTTATTTAAGTTATCTTTAGGGACGTTAAAGGAATTGGGATGACTCGAGACCACTGTCCCGAAATATTTCGACACTGAAGCGCAACTCAAGACATTTTTGTTAATGATAAGGGGAAAAGAGAAGCGGTTCCCTCCTAAATGTGTTTTCAAAACTGAAGTCAATTTTAGACTATCTTTGTGAAGGAAGAGTTCGGGGATCCTCGCTTGAAAGGTTTCCGTAACACAAAAGTGCGATTTCAATTTATCATTACAGGCATTAAGTAGTAAGGGGCGGTTAGGGATCTCCCTCCGAAATTTTTCAAAATTGAAATCTTAAAGCCCTTATTTCAGAATTCAGACCATCTTTGGTAGTAACGCTATGGAAAGAGGGGTGTTTCGGGGACTCTCTTCCGGAATTGTTTCAAAATCGATTTCCTAAAAACAAATTTTCTTAGAAGTTTTTATGATATCAATTTCCTAGTGTTACTCCAACGAATAATTAAACCTCCCTTTCAATCTCTGACGGGGGAAGAGAGTTACAGGGTATAGCATTTTAAAGGAGAAATAAAAGAACGAGAGGGGAGCGTTATTAGCTGCTCGATAATGTGCGCCTGTTGAAAGTTTTTAGTTCTAAGATTTCTTTTTAAAAGAAGGAAGATTTCTCCCCCCTCCCCAACATTATTTGTTTTTTCTTGTTAAAGTACTAACTTCGTTTTCCAAATACACGTTCTTTTCTTCTCTTAAGTAAGGGCTCCGACCCCTGACCCGTCTGGTTGCACCACTGTCTGGTGCCATCCTAACGTATTATTATCATTATTATTTTTTTTTTTGGAGATAATATCATGGAAATTATTTGTGAGCAAAACTAAACCAAATAATAATAAGTACCCTTACTAAAAATTTTTTAAAAAGAATTTGGGAGGGCCCTGAGCCCTTCTCTCATATACGCCCTTTGAGTCATTCAAGAACGTCTAAACATTTTTTTTGTAAATATAATTTCAATTCCAAAACAGTCTTAGGGAGGCTTCCAGTCCCTAGCTACTGAAACAAGCAAAAATCGTCTAAAATTGGGTTTTTCGAGCTAAAACTTCCTGAGAGAGATCCCCAAATCCGATTCCTTTAAGAAACGTTATCAATGATGGCCTACAACGCGATTTTAGGCCTTCAATTTCGAATTTTTCCGGGACAGCCCTCTCAATAAAAATTTCGTTTTTCGGACTGAAATTTAGAATTGTGTAAAATTTTGCGTTCAGGAATTCAACTACGAAATGTTACAGGGAACAGTTTCCGAGCCCCCTTTTCCTAACATCATCTGTGATCGTCTATAAAATCACATTTTTGAAATTTCAATTTCAAAGAATTTCTCTGTGAAAATACCTGAATCCATTTCTTAGACAATCATAAATGATATGGCTTACAATCGCATTTTAATGTTTCAATTTCGAAAAATTTCTGGGAGAGTCTCCTAACCTCATCGAACCCCAAAGATCGGCTAAAATTGCGTTTATGGAACGGATAAAAAAAGATTTCCGTGAAAGAATCTCCGAACCCTCTATTTCTGTAAGAATAATTGCTTTTATGATGAGTGATATTGCTGGTTTTCGTTTTCTGCATATATTAAGCACTTCGCCTGATTTTTGTACTCATATCAGACCTAGATGTCTGATAAATATTAGCTTGGTAACTCTTTAGCTGTTTTTGAATAGTTGATATGACTTAAAAGATATTTTTAAAAGTTTTTGTAAAATCCTCTAAATATCTTCTGTTAATCGTTTTTCGAAACGAAACATTTTCAGTCAAAATTAAGTTAAGTACTTAAATTTAATTATAGAGTTGCCATTTTTTGCATGGCCGATTAAAATTGTAAAAATTCAACCTCCTTTTGTTTGGGGGGGGGGGTGGACATAGTTCAACAAGGGCGCAGTTTTTCATCTTAGCACGGAGCGGTTCAAAAGCTAAATCCGGCCCTGTTAAAGTGCAGTTTAATGTGAAATATGACTTGTGGATCGAATATAACTTCTGGTGGACATATCTGCTGATGAGCAGGTACAATTTTTTAAATTAGTATTACAACCCAAATTCAAAATAATAGAATACTTCCCATGTTTTGGAAAAAAGTTTGTTCCAACCAAATATAAGTGCAAATTAGGTATTGAAAGGAATGTGCCACCTTCCTTAGACCTTAAAGTGTGTATTTCATTTCAAATATACTCAATAAAAATAATCTTAGACAGAATAATCCAAAAGTTTATAGTGATGAAGATTTACATTGAGTCAAAAAATTAGTATATTCAAATTAAACGGGGAAAAACACTTAAAAAAAAAAACTATATCATACTAGAATGCGTCATTTTTTCTGTATTCAATGCTTTAATCCTTTCTCACACGGATACTACCACCTGTTTACATTAATCGTTTCTGACACTGTTTCCATACCCTCTTCAATGCGGCAACGAGCTCAATTTTGTTTGCAGGCACCAGGTCTTGAACCACTTTCTTTAGATTTGACGGTACCCAAATTCTTGATCGTATTGAGATTGGTAGAGTTGCTTGATCAATTTAATACCGAAATTCCTCTTTCTGTTTAAAATCTATGAGTCGATTTAGAGATGCGACACGAAGTAGAATCTTGCTGAAAGATAAAATGTGTCACTAAATGTATAACTGCTGTGCCTCAGATGAAGTATCATGCAGTATTATTGATAAACAACAGAAGTCACCCATTGTTTTATTTTAAGATATATATATAACTTTCTAATTTCAGTTTCCCTTATGCACCCACAAACCAAGAAGGATGTGTCAAAGTGGAGAGAATGTCTTACACAACATTTCTCATACGCTTTTCTTTTTAAACGACAAACCCGAACAACTTTTTTTGTTCACAGATATTTCAAAAAAAAATAAAAAAATATCACCACTTAATATAATACTTTTCCAACCTTGTTGCCCCTGTTTGAGCTTCTCTTTGCTTCAAGACAGTCGTGCACGTTTCTGCTACATGTTTATCTTTGGTCTTACTTCGTAGATCTGCAATTAGAACCATAGGCGTCGGAACCGGGGGAGCTGGGGGAGCTTGAGCTCCCCCTGGAATATTTCAAACCGGCTCAGCTCCCCCGGAAAAATTCTCGCACTGCAGCTTTCTGTCGTACATTGTTTACCTCAAACGCGATTTCAAAAGGTGATCTTTCTTTTCTAAGAAATTCCGCCCAGTAAGCAACAAAAGCAGGGGGCAGTCGAAGTGGTCAGTGCACTTGAGTTCACCTTTACCCTTTTTCTCAATGTTTACACACCTCTTGATTCCCGGAAGAAAAATAAAAGAATTTTAAATTAGGTATCCGACTGCTGAAAAGTGGGCTTTGCCCCGCGGCCTGCAAAAATCAGTAGCAGTACCGAAGGGGGTTTGCTTCCCACTTTGAGCTCGTGTTTCGGGAGCGCATCGCAATTTAGTTCATATTCTTATTAGTTTTGCCTCGCATGCAGTTTTTTTGTCGCGTGATCACAAAAAGGATGGAGAATCAGTTTGGCATATAAATATGAATAATATGGAAGGTGCTACAGACATAGCTATAAAAAATGTAACTAAGGTAAGCAACTTGTTCAAATCAAATAATTTCAACTTTCCAGAAACTTATCTCATTTTAAGATATCTGACTCCTTAGGCACAATGTAAAGAATTTCCAGCGGAGTCCTTTAAATCTGGTTGATTAAAATTAACTTGCAAAATTTAACTTAAAAGTTAAACTAAAAGACCAAGTGGTCGTGTTCTTTATTCATTGCAATTACCTACATTAAAAAAAAATGAACGCGGGAAGGGGGGAGCCATATTTACAAAAATTTATTTATCTATTTATTTATTTATTTATTTTTTTAATCCGTCGTTTATTTCTCTCTTTTATCATTTTTCACTCCATCATAAAAAATTAAGCCCTGAACAAAGAAAATTCTTTAGAGATTTCCCAAAAGTCTAATTATGTAGTTACAAAACAAGAAACAGTCCTAAACTAATTTTCGAGGTATCATGAACGTACATATATTTCGGGTTTAAATTCTATGTTTCGATCAAAAGGTACCATCAGATCGCAAAAATGTCATTGTTCGATGATCTATCGAAATCGAAAGTAATTTGTTGCCAGATGGAGAACCCGTAGTGCCCGAAATAGATATTATTCAAACAAATTATTTATTTATTTTTTGAAGGGAAATATTACCAAAAGAAAGAACATAAATTAGTGGCGTACTCAGAAATTACTTTTGGGGGCGCAAATCATTGCTGTGATAAAAAGCGCAATTTTTAGAAGTATCCCACGGTGAAAAATTTAAAAAAATAAAAAATAAAATAAAAAATTGTGCCCATTACTTTGTTTTACTTTAAACCGAAAGGGATAGATTTTTTTTAATGAAGGTATAAAACTGCAAACATAAATATCATTCAAAGAATACTAAAGGTACTTACACTACAGGAAAAAAAAAATCACATAAATCAAAATCGGTGAAATCTTCACTATTATGATATTCTTAAAATCTTTCAATGATTATAAAAACAGTTACTATGTAAAAATTAGTTTTAAAAGGTGCGAGTTTAATGAAATAAAAAATTTTGAACATAAGAAGTTAGAGTTATTCATGTTTTTTTCTTTCCTAATATTACGATTTTTTTTTGTCACTTACAGATATATTTTCAAGCCAAAATTGTAACTTTTCATTTATTATTTTTCATTTATTAAAAAACTCCTACAATATTTTATATAGTTTCTCCCAAAGACTTTGACTAAAATTTATCTGAACAATAAAATATATAACGAACACTTTATTTTAATACATTTCCAACGTTCTGTTTCTCCACCCTCCTGTGTCATCTTTTTCCCTTTTTCTAGTTCTCAGAAAATAAGAGAGTCTTCTAATGCTACTCTGCCGAAGTCCTCCCTTTCCTTCAAAATTATTACTGAGCGCCTCAAATTTTGTTTTCGGGGCTCGGTTCCTTGAAAATTTCCGAAAGAGAGTCCCTGAATACTTTGTTCTCCAACAACATGAGAATTTAAATAATATTCACTTTTTGGGAATTCAATTTCAAAAAATTCTCGGCCCCTAACCAGGGCTTGATTACCTCACAGGCCAATTAGGCCTGCGCCTGGAGCCCCATCTTCCTAAGGGGTCCCAAATTACTGAAAGAATTATGCATAGCAAATTCAACTATATATAAAAAAAATCCATGTATTTTTAAAAGTAATAATAAAAAAATAATGACTTTTTATTTAGAAAAGAATTTCCTTAAAGGAGAATTTTTATTAATTCTGCCAGTAGCGAATTTACCATGTCACAATTTCGAGTGCCCCGAAAGGGATTCGTGAATGCATATGATAAATAATTTACATAGTTCTGGGGGCCCCCGAAAATGCATTCCGACAGGGATAATATAGTCTTCAGGGAGCCCTGATTTTGTTAGTCGGGACCTGTCCCTAACGCTGACAAATATCAACCCCAGTCGCGTTTTTTAGAGATTACAATTTCGAAAAAAATAAGTAGAAGGAACCTTTGAACCTTTTCTGATAACACCAATGAAGAACGCGCAGTCTAGGACAATTTTGAAAAATTATCATAGTAGAGCTCTAGTACAGCCTTTTCCCCTGACATCATTGAAGATTGCCTACAATTGCGATTTTGGAACTTCAAATTTGAAATATTGGGAGGGAGATGTTAATCGATTTGAAAATTCGATCAAGGACAATCCCACAAGTCATATTAGTTTCACTAACATCAACAAATATGGTATGTAATCCGTTTTAAGGACATTAATTTCGAAAATTTTTCAGGGAAGTTTATTCGAACCTTTTCTCGCCTTAACATTCCAAAAGTCGCTTAAAAACTCGTTTTTAGAACAAGAATTTTGAAATTTTCCCGGGGGAGGGTCCCCCGGAGCCCATCTTTTTCTACGTGCTCATCTTTGAGTACTGACCGACCCCCTTTCAAAACTAGAGTTTTATCACCTCATTCTCTCCATATTCAATGTATTTATTAAATACAGGGTGTCTCAAAAGGTCGTTTACAAACTTAACATGCTGGTCTGTCATATCATGATGAACAAGATTTACATAGGAACATATGTGTTCGCAAACGCAATGCTGGCGCACTCCATGCACACAAAGTCAGACACTAACGGATGCACAACATGTCACATATCTATTATACAAAGACGGTTTTATACAACATTTTAGTCAAAATTTGAGTCCTGCCACCTCTTATAATCACGTTGCAACGACAACGCAGTGATCAGAGAAATCTTGTCAGAATGGATTGTTATTACGACGGTCGGTACTTCGTTCGTTGCGACGGTGTCTGACAGTTAAAGGCAGCAAATTTCAACAACAGCTATAAGCCTTCCTTGAAAACTAAAATGTTGTGTAAAATCGTCTTTGTGTAATAAATATGCGACATGTTCTGCATTCGTTAGTGCCTGACTTGGTGTGCGTAGTGCGCCAGCATTGGGCTTGCGAACGTATGTTACTATGTAAATCTTGTTCATCATGATATGGCAGACCAGCATGTTAAGTTTGTAAACGACCTTTTGGGACACCCTGTCTAATTGAAAATTTTGCTGGGAAAGAGAGAAGCTCTTTGAGAAGCTAATTTCTTATGGGGAAAAAATTTAAGGGAAAAATTATTTTCTGGTTGCGGCATAATATGTCCCAGTTCCCCTTACTTCCACCAAGTTCCTACGCCTCTGATTAGAACTGCAGTTTATGTAACCGTCTAAGTGTAATTGACGTGGATAAGTTAGCTATACTTTCTATCCAACACTTATGGACGTAAGAAGCATTTTTCAACGATTAATTTGGACAATTTACTTTAATTTGGGTTCATCTCTGCCAGGTGTTACAATTTTTGCACTTCGGTTACTTTTTAGATGGTCAGTCCCTCTATGTTCCTTTAAAATCTTACATACCATAGATTGTAAAACGTTCATTTGAATTGAGTTGGACAGTTTTTTTTTTCTAACTTTTAGAAATGATAACATTATGTAACTTCGTTTTTTCCCTATTTATGACCTTGACGACCCATTTTGAGCAATAAAAGGCTTTTAATAGAGCGTAAAATTATCCGGGCGCCAAGTTCCTTACTTGTGACAAACTGCAGGGTAACTGGTATGCAAATATTTTCGCTACTTTTTAAAATTCACATTGAATTAATAGATTATTCTAATTTTTGACCCATATAAAAAAATTATCTATTTTTCTAATCCGTTAATGATCCATAAATTGTTAAAATAATAGGTGAAAAATTGTTTAAATTGATTTACCCATTCATGAACAACGAGTTTTAGTCTATTTGCATGCGTTCATTTTTCCCGACTCATAGAAAAGATTTGTTCAAACAGTTCTGATATTCTATTATTTTGAATTTGGGTTGTTTTACATTTTTCTATACAGTCGGACTCCGATTGAACGAACCCCTATTTAACGAATTTCGTGATTTAGCGAATTTTTCTTTTTCCCCGGCTAAAATGAAGGTGAAAACCCCCTATTTACCGAATGATAAACCCAGAATAACGAATTATTTTAACAGCCAAAATATTTTTTTTCTTCTTAGTTTGAGTTGGGAAACATTCAATTGTTTTCTAAATGTTACATCCATATTGTCCGAAGCAGAAAAAGACTTTTTTTTTTTTTTTTTTGGAATCGGCAATTTTTGACGGGCAAAGGTGAGGGAGCAACCAACGAATAGTGATTCTGATGCTGAAAACGATAGTGAAACTCCCTAAAACTTACTTTTTCAAATGCTTTACACGGCCTGGAAACAGGGCCCGACTAACTAAAAGTTAGGCCCTAGGCTCACAATAATTTGGAGGCCCCATGAAGACTCGATAGCGGAATGCAGTGGTCGATTTACAGGTTTGGGGCCTCTTCGTCTATTTAACTATGCGAAACATTTATCATGTGCATTTATGAATCCCCTTCGGGGCTCCTCATAATTGTGACATGGTAAATTCGCCACTGGTAGAATGAATAAAAAATCTCCTTTAAGAAAGTTTTTTTTTTCCAATTAACAAGTTATGTTTTAATTATTATTTTAAGAATACGTGTATTTTTTATATAGTTGTGACGCTATGCATAATTCTTTCAGCATAACTTTTGCATAATCCCCCTTAGGAAGATGGGGCCCCAGGCCCAGACCTAGTTGGCCTGTGCGTAAGTCAGGCCCCTCATGGAAACTGTAAAAACATACCTCATGCAGCAGCAGGCTGCAAAAGACACAGTATTTATTTTTTTCTCCATAAAGTCGAAAGAGAACTATTTCGAATCAAGTATCAAGGAAATTGTCCAAACATCTATTACTCAGTAGTTTAAAATTTCAAATTAACTAGCGTGTAATAAGTCGTGAAATGCTGAATAAAAAGGGTAAACTTTCTAATTATGGGTATTTTTGCGACGTTGTTTATTAGGGGTTTTAGATCAGGTAAGTGCATTAAAAAAAAATCCCACCCCGATATTACGAAAAACCCCGATTTAACGTATAAAAGTGTCGGTCCCGATGAATTCGTTAAATCGGGGATCCGACTGTATATAGTTTTGTATGTAGGAAAATTGATTTTCATGTTATTTGGAGTCATAATTATGAGGACAATTTCAAGACAATCACTATATCGCCAGGCCTGTGTTGGCCCACCGGGACGCCGCGCCGGGAAGAATCCCGGTGCGCCCTCCGCTTACGGCGCCCCTTTCTTCATCTTTTTCAGTTTGACTGCAAGTGTTTTTTTCAGAAATCGCCGCAACTATATTTTTTGAAACCACAATGAATAAAATAATCCAATTTAATAAAAGCATAAATGTATCAAACAAAAACTGAGTACGGAAGCGAACAATTCAGAGCTAGATCTTGGGAGAGCAAGCACGAGCTCTTGTCCCCGCAGGGGCTTGCTCTAGTAGTTTAAATCGCCCCAGGTGATGTTGACAAGTGCCTGCTCATGAGCACACGCTCACCACTACATTTTGAGCTGCAAAAAAAAAAAAAAAAAAAAAGCTAAGGAACAAACTTCAGTTTTTTTCCTTCTTTTTTCTTTGTTTCCTTACATTTTGCCATCCTGAAATTTGCCACCCCTAAAATCTGCCGCCCTCGGCGGTGGCACAGGTTATCTATCCCAAGAGCCAGGCCTACCCCAGACCCGGCGGAACTTCTGGGGGCGGCAATTTCATCCTATTTGTGTTTCGCTGAACCCTTTATATGTTTTCATTGAAACTTGATATAAGGACTTGAAGAAAGGTAGATATAGATGAGGCTTTGGATCAGTTAGGCACAAAAGGGCACAAAAGCTGAACGACCTTTCCCTTGACTTCACCAAACATCGCCTAAAAATGCATTTTCATACCTCTGATTTCGAAAAGTGTCCGAAGGAGAGCACCCACCTCCTAACCTAACGTCTCAACATGTAGCCTGAAATTGAGTTTTTAAAACTGAAATTAGTCAGAAAAGATTGCGTAGCAAAGATAGTCTGAAATTGCGTCGTTAATATTCCAATTTGGAAAACTTTCCGAGGGAGATCTCCAAATCCTCCTCCTCCTTACGTTTCTAAAATTAGCCTAAAACTGAATTTTCTAAACTTCAATTTTGTAAAAACTGCGGTCCCCTCCCCCCTCCCATTTCTTTCCCTAAGGTCAACACGGAATACTGAAATTTTTTAAAAGCAAAAGAGAAAGGAAGAATTTTAAAATTTCAGAGAGTGAACCCTCGAATTCTCCCTTTCTAAAGATAGTCTAACTTAGATTAAGTTTCAAAAATGCTTTGGGAGGGAATCTTGAATCCCCTCGCGGCGCCCCCGCCCCCTTCCACCTAACCAAACAAACCCTCAAGCTGCATTTCTAAAACTTCAAAGTCAAACAACAACCGGAAACCGAGACGTAGAATCCCAAAGCATCAGCACGATAGTGCAAAAAATTACGTTTTAAATACTTATATTCAATACAATTTGCAGCAAAAATCATCGAATAATATTCCTTTCCCTGCCCAACGTCACCAAAGATCGAGTTCAAAATCGAAAATTTTTTAGAAAATACCTCTGAATTTTCCGCAATCCCTTAGCGACATAAAATTGTGTTTTTAAAAGTTTTATTTTGGAAAATGTCCTAGAAGGGTTCCCGAATGCCAAACGTTGCGAAGCTTATCTCATAGTAATTTCAGTTTTGAAAAATAATTGGAGGGAAACCTCAAACCTTCATTTGCTAAAATTAGTTTTAAAAAATTCTGGATGTTCGTTTGATCTGCGATTCCTCCTCCCTTTTCTGTCTTTTCTCTGACATTCCACTAGCTGCCTAATATTGGCCTTTTAGTACGTGTAATTTTTGAAATCCACCTTTCGTTCCAAGCAATAAATTGCACAAAAAGAAATGGTTCATATATCAAAGGTTTTATAAATTCACTCTAATTCTTTTTTCTTATGTTAGTTAAACGTTGATAGTTATTTAAATGAAGGTGGGTAAGGGAGGCAGTTTCAAGTCAAGACATTCCCCCCCCCCCAAGAGTAATGCCCCTCTCTTCCTAAAAATTCCTACAGATACACTTAAGTCCGAATCCGTATGGTCAGACTTGAAACAGAAATGGATCTACGAGGGGAGATTGGGTAAGAAAAAATTCCGAGCGAAGGCCACCGAAACCTCTCATTCCAGAACAACTCAAAACATCGTCTGCAACGGCATATTCGGCCTACATTTCTAAAATTTTTCGAGGAAGTGACCCAACAAGACCTTTAGCCCATGCCACCGAAGGTAGTCCAAAATTTTGCTTTCTGGAGCTTCTGTTTCGAAATACAGTAAAACCTGTAAAGTTGACCACCCTTGTAAGTTGACCACTATTTTTAGGTATAGAATTAGATCTATATCATATAAATAAACCTCTATAAGTTGACCACCTGTTTAAGGTGACCACTAAAGTAGTGCACTGCAAGTGGTCAACTTACACAGGTTTCACTGTAGGGCCGAAAAAGATAACTTGAATTGAATCCCATATCTTCCAACACATTACCGAAGAAGGTCTAAAACCACGTTTTTAAAAGTCCAATATCGAAAACCTAACAGGGAAGGAAAGATCACAAAATCTCTTCTCTCCCTAAAATCACATTTTTTTCCTAAAATTGTAAAATTGCGTTTTTGAACTTGAATATCAAACATTTCCGGCGATGCTGAAAAGGAGTTCTAAAATTCGATTATTTCTCACGAAACTACTGAAAACGGTTAATTCTCTCTTCCCCCATCAAAAAATTCTGGGGGAAGGTCCCACACCTCCAAAGATTTCGTTTTTAGAACTTAAATTATGAAAACTTTCCGGGGGAAGTTCTTAGCAACGTCCCATCCCGTAACGTCGAAAGATGGCTGACGATTGCGTTTTTATGACCAATTTCAGAAAAATTCCAAAGAAGAGCCAGTGGCGGATCCGCAGGGGTTAAGCGATTGGGGCTCTCCCCCCAACACATCACAAAAATCGTCTAAAACTATTTTTACGACTTTATTTCCGAAAATTTTCTAGGGGAGAGTTTCTTAACCCCCTCCCTCCAGTGTCATCGAAGATCGACAAAACTTTTGAATTTTTGGAGCTTTAATTTCGAAAAAATGGCCGGGATCGATAGCTTTTTCGAAAAGGTCGTTAATGAGGGCCTTCAATTACGTTTTTAGAACTTCAATTCCGAAAAAATTCCGGGGAAAAGCCCTCGATCTCGCGTCCTTCCCCTAAACGTCAATGAAGATCCACTAACATTACGTTTTTTGAAGTTTCAATTCAATATTGAAAAGTTGAGGGATAATCCCTTCTCCTAGCGCTACCAATGATGGCTAACCATCGCATTTCAAGGCTCCATTTTCGAACAATTCCCGATGGAAAGTCCCAAATCCCGTTCCTTCCCCCTACGCCATAAAAGATGGCTTACAACTGCGTTTTTGAGACTTCAATTTCGAAAAATTTCCTAAGAGGAGCCCCCATGTCCTTCTTTCCTCATCTTTCAACATCATTCAAAGATTGTCTAAAACTGCGTTTTTGTAACTCCTCCATTGAAAAGTTTCTGTGTTAAAGTTCTGATCCCCATGTCTTCTGCTACGTCATCAAAGATGGCCTACAATTGTATTTTTAGGACTTCATTTCCAAAATTTTTCCCGGGGGAAAGCCCCCGAACCCCCCTGGTTTTTTAAAGATATCTAAAATTGCGTTTTTGAAGCTCTAATATCCTAAAACGACTTGGGAGGATTCCTGAATCTCATCCTTTCTCTTCATGAACACAAAGATAGCAGCCAATTGTGTTTTTAAAATTATACCTTTAAATTTCAAAAAATTTCCGGAAACGAACCACCAAACCTCCCTCTTATTAACAACCAAATAGTCTAATAATACGTTCCTAACAAAAATTTTCCGCGGAGAGTCTGCAAACACTCCTACTTATGCGCGAATATTAAACAACTTAATCAACAAACAAACCCATAACTATCTTCAAATTTTATTTATAAAAACAATTTTAGTATTTCATTATGTTCGGTACTAAAACTGGTGAAAAGAGATGCTATTTTAATACTGCAAGCTTTCTTTTATAAGGAAAAAAGTACAATTTAGGACCTGTGTGACTAGCTACTGAAAAAACTTAACAAGTCCTCAAACAATCAAAAGTTGAAAGGTTTAATTTAGATAATAGATCCAGAATACTTAAAAACTTTTTTTTTTTTTTCAATTTTTTAATATTTTTACTAGAAACACTTATAACTTTCATTCAAACTCTTTGAACGATACACATTATTCGAAAAAATATAAAGAAACATGCTTCAGTTCTTAAATTTTTTTTTTAATTTTATTTTAGTCCCCCCTTAATGCATTACTCAATCGCCCTCCCAACAGGATCGTCTGGATCCACTACTGAGAAGAGCGCCTTAAATTCATAATCCCCTATTCCCTAACATCAATCGTCTAACAAAGCTACGTTTTTGAAAGTTCTGTTTTAAAAATATTCCGGGGGGGGGGGTTCATACCTGAACCCTCAACCGACCTGAACTTTCTTACCTAACGTCATGGCCCATAAAAATCCTGTTTTTTGACCTCAACATCAACATTGAAACATTTTTAGGACAGGTATCAGAAACTCTCATTTCTCTAAAATCATTGGGGAAAAAATGTCTAAAATTGTGTTTCTAGAGCTCCAATATCGAAACATATGCGGGGAAGAGCTATGAGGCTAATTCCTTCTTCTAGCGTCGTCAAAGATGGCTCACAATTTCGTTTTTGGACTTAAATTCCGAAAATACTCGGAGGGAGATCCCCCCCCCCTTTTTCACTGTTACTGAAAGTGGTAAAAAAAATATGACATCCTGATATTACTACTTTTCATTTATAAAAAAACAGTATCATTACGGATTTAATTGATTATCAATTTTAGCTTCAGTCTTCAAACGAATCTATGGCTGAACGGTTTGAGAAAAAGTAATGGATCCAGAATACCGTTGAAGTTTTTTTGTTTCATTCTTGTCTCTCGAAACGCTTAATTTTCATTTAAACCCTTTGCTTCATTTCTTAACTTCTCTTCTTTTTAATTTTATTTTTATTAGTCACTCCCCCCCCATATAATGAATTAGTTATATCCCCCTCCCAATTATTGTTGGGACACATCCCTGACTTGAAAAATCAGGCGCCCCCAAGCTGATCTTTCCACCGCCCTCTTTGGGTGCCTAGTACGGGCCTGTATATCGCTCATTTGGAAGAAGGCTGCCACAATTCCAAGAAATGAAATTTTACAGGAGAAGCTTTTGAAGTTGAGCTCTTCAGGCAATTTGCATTAAGTAATAAGTAAAGTAAGTTCGTTGTGCTCACCAGCAATAGAAATCTACCAGCCCCTAGGGATAATATTAGAACAAAAAATCTGTCATTATTTTCCGAAGAAGATAACGGCCTTTGAAGGCCTTTAAGCGAAAAAAATAAAAATAAAAATTTCGTATTGTGGCACTCTTCTTCGAAACGAGCGATATGTGTGGCCTGAGTAGCTCGTCTTCAAGACTTTCAAAATTCATCAGCTTGCCGAAAATTGACATTTTAATATTGTTGCTATTGATGTTATTATCATGATAATCATCACCACAATTAGTATTACTATTTTGAATATAAAAAAATATTACTATGTTGGGTATATTGAGTATTCAAGAAAAAAGTATTAGTAACAAAATTATTCTGAATATTACGACTGAACCCGTGTCTAATTATTATACTTGATCAAATCATTTCGTAATTTATAAATTTTATATAATCCTGTTCTACCAAATTTATATTTCTCGTTATTTTGAGTCATTCATGGCAATCATGCCCATTTCAAGTTTTTAGTTTAATTGTTGAATTAGCTGCTAATCTTCTGGGTATTTCTCGTCGACTTGATGCAGGGGCATGAACGGGGGGATGGGGACACCTGTTGGCCCGGGCCCGAGCCTGAATAGGGCCCAATATTTTTGAAATTAGGGGTGAAATAAAGGGGTAAACAATATGGAGGGCGACCCCGAAATGACATTTGGCACGGGCCCCAAAATTTCTGTGCAACACCCCTGACTTCATGAGAATCGATATTTTGTTTTTCTCACCGGTATTGGTGTAATTATTATTGTCTTTTCATTATACTATTCATCAGTATTCCAAGGAGTAGCAAAGTGTACACATATAAGGGAATGTGCACGAGCGGATACAGAGAAATCTTTTGGAGGGAGCACGAGAAATTGAATAGCCACCCTGCCCTCCTTCGATGTTTCACAACAAAGTTTTCATGACTTTATTTTTAAAGGATTTTCAGGTCAATGAATCTACTTCTAAATGCTTGAATATTACGCACTAATATACTTTGAATGTGGACGGAAAGCATCTTCAACGATACAAGTCAATTAAATACTAAACCCCAATTTAACGTCACCGAGATGCTGTACAATGAGCGGTTTTAATTAGGAACATTGAGGGCAATGTTATTAAATAAACCCATACCTCATTTGAGTTTTTATAAATTTATTTATATTTTAACTACACAAAATATTATTTGAGTAAGAAAATCATAACTTCATAACATATAAGTTTTATTGAAGAATTCAGAAGTTATTTCTGTTTGAATTTCAAAGCAGTTGCTGATTTGTTTTTAAGGCCATGACACAGTTGAGATAAGCTATTGATACTACATGCCGTTCCCATTAATAATCATGGGTTTTACAAAAATCTACCACATGATTCCTTTCATTTTGCACTTTTTATAAGCTTAAAAAGAAATCTATTATTTCGCAAATAGTTTCCTGCATCAAAATGACTGTTTTGGGTGCACCTACACATTAAAAAAAAAAAAATGTTAATTATTGATTCCGTCAGAGAAGAATTGTTAGACGAATGGCGAATGGCGATAATACGTTCCTTCGAATTCGAAACCAGTGAGTTAAATGCATTCTGCCACTTTGGGCCTCTGACTCCAGTATTACTTATTTAGCAATCAAAAATGCTTTTATTCAAAATATGCTGTGTGTGTTTTGTGTTCTTTTTAATAACCTATAGAAAAAATGCAAAAAAGAAGTCAATTAAAAATAATAAAATTGTTAAATTAATTCATCCTTTTTGGGGGGCATGGGCCCCCTGCCCCCCCCCCCTAAAATCCACTATTGGGAATGTGGGGTAAAGTGAAATACACAAGGCGAATAGAAATGGTAAAATAGTTTCTGAGTTTGTAGCGCCATCTTTCAAACAGTAATTTAACTATGTTCTTGTACTAACAGCTGAATCCAGTCAAAAATAAATACAGGCTCTCTGTTTAACGACGCTCTATTTAACGACTTTCTGTATTTAAAGGCTTTTCACGGTCCCAAATGATTCACTATAGTGTTGAAAGCATTCTATTTAAGGACGCTATCTACTTAAGGACGAATTTTTGTGGTCCCTTGAAAGTCGTTAAACAGAGAGTCAACTGTATTTCTAAAGATCAAGGAAAAAAATAAGTCATTTTCAAAATTTGATATACATGTTGTAATATTTTGTGGTTTATCAGAAATAGTTTTTGTTATTATAAAGTTTTTGTAATTACTATTTTAAGTATTGACTTAGGTCTATTGATGTTCAGTGCAGTACACAATTTTGTTTGCAAGTGCTTAATACAGTTTGTCAAGTGAACGCGGGACAAAGGGAATAATTCTTTTCCTTTACTTATTCATTCATTATTTAATTCATTTAGGTACATTCCTTTATTACTTCACTCATTTATTTATTCATTTACTTAATTTCTTATGCATTATATATTTCATTCATTCATTTATTTCTCTCATATATTAAATAATTAATTGACTATTTTATACATTTATTGTTCCATTATTTATTCATTTATTTCTTCATTCGAGTATTTTTCATTCACTTGATGAAAAATAGTTTTCACTATCAAATGGAAAATATTTCATTGGAAAAAAATCAGTCTTAAAATAACCAAATTGTAATGTATTTTATATATATAAGGGAAAGGGGGAACATGTAAACAATTTTTTTATTGTTTAATTTCTCAAAATATTATTATCAATTTCTCAGAACAAAAATGCCCCCATGATTGAATAGTCTTTTTCTTGTGTACTGGATTTTTTTCAGATTTATTGAAAAAATATTTCTTTTCTTTATGGACTTTTTAAAAACTGTACTCAATTTTTCACATGTGCCTGAACGAGCATGGGGCTAATATGAACACGATTTAAAAAAAGTAGGACAAGCATCATATTTCGACGAAAAACTCATTAATATGAAACATATACGTATATACCAATCACATTGAAGGATTTTAAACCTATTCTGTGTCAGTTTAAATTGTACAGTAACTCTCAATAATAAAAAAAAAAATTGATCGAACTATATAGTTCTGATGAATGTCAAATAAAGTTTCGTAGCATATTCTGATTGCTGGATCGACAAGAAAAAAATTTATAAGGTTAAACTATTTAAAGAATATTTTGTAAAATTTATTATTTTTACTTGTATATAGTGCGATAAAGCTTCATAAAGAATATGATGATGAATTTAAAAATTATTTTAAACTTCAGTTTTTAGTTAAAGGAAAATATTTTGTCTCTTTTTTTCTCATAAATATTATACAACACTAAATTAATGGGCAATTGTTTAGTAACAAAATAATTTACAAAATAAAAATAATAAAATAAATAAATATTTAATAGTAAAGCAATAAAAAATAACAATAAATGTACAAACTGATTGTATTAAAATATTGATTTTCAACCTTTACACCGTTTTTAACACTTATAATAATCTTACACTAATATTAATATTGTGGAGAGGATATGGGAACTGGTCACATGTGCCCCAACATATTGTGTTTACAAGTGCCCCATCTTCATCTTAGACCTAATCACCTTAGACCTAAATTTCAAAATCGAAGAATTCTTAATTAAATTAAAAAATTTAAACCTTGTCATAAAGTTGCTTGAATGTTCATATAATGGTTTGCAATAATTACCTTCAGCTTATTAGTTAGTTTAAAATATGTTTTCACGTGAAGAAGACAGCTATAAAATTACATACAACACTTTCGAAAACAAAGAAGTGTTCACCACAGAAACATAAACTGGCTCATTGCTCTAAACGTTTGACCAGGAAGTAGGACTGGTACTGCCATTACTCGAGAATTTTTCAACATCTTTTGCTTGACGTTATCCTAGTAAAACATACCATGTTCACATGTGCCCCGTGCTCAGATGCGGCCCCATTTCCCCTGCTCTGTGACAAAAGTTTTTTCCTAGAAATATTTTTCCAGAGCGAATTCCCTCTCTAAAGCAGGATTTACATAAGGTTCAACTTGATCAGCAGATCCTAAAGCTAAGCATTTTCTGTTCGAAACTGAGCGTAAAATTTTTCAAATCAGAAAATGAGAAACGAGAAAAAGGTTCTATTCCCTCAGAAGTTACGGAGGGAAAGAGGGGGGGGGGGGGGGGGCTCAAATAAACAGAAAGCCAGAAATTTCTCCATCTCTAAATCCCGCTCCCATGTTCCTTGTTTTGAATATTTACTGATTTATTTATTTAAATTAATTTTTTTTATTTTTATTTTTTTGTTAAGTTTTCGCAACATTTTTTTTTTTTTTTTTTTTTTGAGATATTGAGCATGTGAGCATTAGGGTTTAGTTTATTTTTATTACTTTATGGAAACAAATTACGAAAAATTAGTCTGAAAGAGAAAGAAAGAACAACAGTATGATGACATGTAAGCAGTAATTTGCCTTATGCTATTTGCTCATACCAGTGCCTCATTAATGGTTATGGTTAGGTCTGCAGTTAGGAGTTTGATGAATGTCCAAACCCCACGATCAATATGATAATAGTGCAGTTTGGAATATTTTAATCGAATTGATGTTTAGTAATTTATGAAACATGACATAAATTGAAATATACCTTGTCGGTCAACGTTATCGAGCCTAAAACTGGAGATGGCTTTATGTACCGTATCCCTTGTTTTGTCCAGAACTCAAGATCAAGACGTTTCCACCTGAAAGAAAGTCAGTAACTTTACAATGAAAAATGTAAGAACAGCGATTTCAGAGTGCATTCAGGGAACGGACGATTATTTTAATAAATTTGTAAATTTCGTGGAAAACAAATTTGAGAAGGATTTGAGCATCTTTGACCATTTATCCTCAGGGCCTTAAACCTG
This sequence comes from Uloborus diversus, assembly GCF_026930045.1. Taxonomy (NCBI): domain Eukaryota; kingdom Metazoa; phylum Arthropoda; class Arachnida; order Araneae; family Uloboridae; genus Uloborus; species Uloborus diversus. The sequence goes on along the minus strand of NC_072733.1, from coordinate 16,215,304 downwards.
ATATTCGTCATTGGGTACAGGGTTTTTTCACTGGGACTAGTGATTGCATGCAATTTCGTTATACCGATATTTGCTGAAGTAAAATACCGGTATTTTTGGTATTAGCTGAAAATAATAAATATTTTTTAATTAAAGAATTTTCAATTTAACTTATCAAATATATACTGTTATTTTAAATGTGCATTTTATTTTCGATGCGACAGCACCAAAATTAATCTGAAGATGTAAAAATTTGTCTTCAAATGCCCGAATTACTAGATTATCAATAAAGAAAAGCGGCGGAAAGATCACACAATGATATTTTCATCACTAGATGGTGTGATGAGTCGTATTTTCGTGCGTATATGTATATCATGTTCTTATTTTTTACATTTCCTTGATCACACACAAGCCCACTCACAAGTCCTTTAGAGATAGTTAATTTTAAGTGTGAATGTTTGAATAACTAGGAATTCCTTTATGCTTCATTAATTAATTAAAACCATCAATTTGCAGCAATACTTTATGGTACTCTTTTTGATATTTTTCCCTACCATACTGAATTTTGAGAAAAAATTCTTCTGTTAGTATAACAAACGGTAATTTGTTGTCTTTTCAGATATTTACATAATTGCAATGTATTTTGAAAAATAAACAAAAACAAATAATAGAAGCTAACAAAGATCGAATTTCAGACGAGAGGGGTAATAAAAAAAAAAAAAACAAACCTCTCCTGATCGAGAGAAAATCGTTGAAAATGATGTTAATATTGGAAAAGAATTAGGTCTGGAAGAAAAATTGCAACTAGCTATAAATTTAAATAAAAGACACAATAACTGTACAAAAGAAACACCCACACATGTAAAAACGATTCATCCAAACCCAACCCGCGAGAGATCGAATTATTTAAAGATAAAAGATTTCGAGGCAGTTAGAGGAGGTGTATAGCGCATTATTCACAGGGCTGCATCCAAATTCTTCCCCTTGCTGATAAGGATGACAGGTGAGCTGTCAGAGTAACTATTGTATGGAACTTCCTTTGTGCAAGGAAAGAAACTTAAAAAGCAGGTTCAATACAAATCCGTATGTCCGCCATTACTGGTCACGAAAACAATTGTAAATCCCCGCGGAAAGCATTCCCCAAGGGAAAGATAACACGCCAAATTGTTGCACTCCTTTCGAAAGAGCGTCCGGTTCTCCGAAAATTCTTAGAAGGTGTCTTTTAAGTGTGAAGCTAGCCGTAAATAATAGGGTGCTTTCATGTGGTCGTTTTTCCCAACTTTCAATAGTCTTTCTGACTAAAATTATTTTCCGATATAGAACTTTAAGACGATTTCTTAGCATACTTTCTATGTCATAATGCTCGCATACTAATTCCGGTTGGCAAAAACAATGAAAAATAATTATTACTATAAATAGACATGGTGCGAAGTTTCGGCTATTTCACCACAGCATCGTCTTGGCCGAATCATGAGAAGTGATTCTGCCACTTCAGCAGATATTTTATGTTGAAATAAATAAAGATTTATGTTGTGAGTTTCATTTTACAATTGTAATTACATAAAATAGTGTCCTTTAAGTTTACTCAACTATGCCATACATTGAAATAAAGTAGATAAGTACATTTAATTAAATTGATTGTAAGTATTGAACACCTGGAACCAGAAATTGTCCAGAAATTAATTGCATATTCTTTTAACTGAACGTTTTTGGAGAAAAATAAGTTTAACCTCTATATTCGAAGCAAATAAGTACGTAACATTTCTTTATTTTAAAATAGATTATTTGGCTGTAAGGATAAGGGGAGGTAAGGATAATCTTTTAAAACATTTTAAAAAGAGCCTCAAGAGAACTCTTTTCTTTTAAGTAAAAGAAAAGGGGGGGGGGGAGTAAACGTTTTTCGGTTTCTTCCATAAAATATTTTCCCGTAGAGATTGTTCAAGATTATTAATAATAGTCCTGGATTATAAAACATCATACGAACTAAGCAAAAAAAAAAGTTAATTGAAAATGAATTTTTATTATTTATATGAAGAAAGAGACTATTCTTTGCACATCCACGTTTTATCACTTTAAAGAAAATAGTTATTTGTGATTTCTTGTTTTTTTTTTTCAAAATAAATACGTCAGCTCCACTTAATCGGGTAGCTGATATGCAAATACCCCGCTTTTACGAACAAAATCTCCTGGAACCGAATATTTCCACGTAGACGCAATGTTAAATATCCTCGCTTAATGCAACAATTTCCCCTTATAATCGAATAATATTAATCAGCTTTAGCAAATAATTTTGTGGGGAAAACTCTTGAATAAATTAGAAAGAAATTAAGCAAAAATAATGATTGTCGTTGAATTCGTGAAAAACAACATCCATATTCCATGAAAACGTTTTCAATGTTTTTAAAAGAACAGTGAAAGAAATTTAAAAATTTCTTTTGTCTTTGTCATTACAAAAAAAAAAAAAAGCAGTCGATAATGAAATTATATAACGCAAATAAATATACGCACTTTAGGCGATGAGGAATTAATAAATATTAAATGTAAGATACGGTAGACGAGAAGGGAGAAAAGGGAGTCGGAAAAGTGTTCTCAAAAAGATCTTGAGTACAAGCAATTTATGGAATTTTTCAAAAAATAACGTACTGAAAAAAGGTGCCAAAACAAAGATTTCATAACTCAAGCTGTAGGTTACTTTTTATAATTTCCATACGTACTTGTAATGTATTGTACTAATTGTTGAACTATTTTGCTGTTAAATTTAGCTTATTTAAAAAGTATATTAGCAATAACATTTCTTTATGCAGCGATCTATTTATTATTAGTATTATGTTTTAAGACAAATGTTGTCAAATTAAAAAGGTAAATAAAATTTTCTCGCATATTCAAATAACCCGCTTTATCGAATAATATTTCTTGGAATCGACAATATTCGATTAAGCGGGGCTAGTTCCAAAATAAATGCGTTAACTCTCTAAACTAAAAGAGTTTTTTCTGAAAGATAAGTAAAGTAAGAAAAAATATATGTACATAACTAGAACAATTTTAATTTGACTTCAAAAATTTCAAATTAAGTATAATGTTAAGATTATGTTATGTTACGTTAATGATCTAAGGTACTTTAATTAGTGAAATTAGTTTAAAAATAAGACAGTAAGCAGGAAATGTTTTGTGACATTATACATATTAAAATATCTGTAGTACAGTATCATATTGCATGCATTTATTATGAATTCAAGTATACATGGCTAAAAATTAAAGAAAAAAAGCAGCGGAAGCTTCGGTCAGCACTTGGCCGATGCTTCGATGTTTGACGCTTCGGTTAAACTGCACTTCAGCGTTTTAATTATTAGCAGTAACGATAAAATAAAACAGTAATTAAAAGGCAGGGGCGGATACAGACAGTTTTTGAAAGGGACCCCGAAAAGTAAAAAGTGCCCCCTTCATGTTAACATTTTTTATTAAAAAAAGTTCTAGACCGGGATCCCTCGCCCTGTTTCGTTATTCATTACTAATAAGCTAATTTTCCGTTAGTAGCTTCATTTTGTCGAGACGCCCAACATTAGCCAGTACAAAAATTTTGTAAGTGGTAGCTAACAGGGGTATTAAGGACCAGAGATGGGCAGATTCGTATTCGTAAATCCGAATCCGAATTTGATTCACAGCACCTTAACGTGTCAATCCGAATACGAATACATTCGTATTCACAAGTGTGAATTCGAATAGATTCATGTTTGCTAGTGTGAATCCGAATACGAAATTCGGATTCATACCTATGAATCCGAATCCGAATCTATTCGGATTCAGACCTATGAATCCAAATCATTTCTGATTCACATCTGTGAATACGAATCCATTTGGATTCACACTTGGATTCACTGAAAATTTCACTTTAAAAGGCCAATATAATAAATAAATGTTTCTTTGTACCTCGCTACAGTTCGAGTTTTGGGTGTTAGCGAGTTTTTGGATGTATATTTATTGGCGTCAAACTAAGTAATTGACCCGAAAACTTCCTACTATTTGGAGCCCCAAGTCGAATACTACTGGACTCAGGTTTTAGAAGTCCATAAAAAGTTAAAAATCATGATTTTATGGTCATGAACACTAAAAACTTTCGCTAATTTTTCGTACCGTCAAGTGCCCATACTTGGGACAGTTTTGAACTTTTACCTCTAATAGCATATTAATCATACGTTTTCCATTCGAACGAAGTATTCTATTTTCAGGATGTGCCTTACTACGTCCCTTCAAGACAAGGTATAAGTGTGTAGATTTGTTTCTTTAAAAATAAAACAAAAAAAAATTTCATTTTCCCAAGTTAGGGACCTCCCAAGGGGGTTCGTGATAACGAATTCTTCTCTAGCAGATATAAGACTAGCTTTGAATTCTTCTACAGTATCAGTGGAGTGGTATCGCTGTAAATGGCGTATTAAATTCGAAGTATTCAAAATGTTCACCTGAACTTCTTTAGTTTTGGAGGGAACATTCGCATCACATTTTAAACATAAAGCTCGAATAGATTTATGAGAACCTCTCTGTAGGGAAATAGCATCGGCATTATCACCGGCTTGAAAAAATCACCACTTAGTGCTGATCTAAGCGAAAATCGCAATTTTTGAAAAGGTTCGCATCCCGAATTCAAAGAATTGTCCTCGGAATGATAAGTAATCTTACCAAAAGAAACAAAAAAAAAATTCATATTGTTATTAAATAAATGTAATTGAAACCGAAGAAAAATATAAAAAAATCATAGTAGCAATTAACATTAAAAAAGAAAAACTTGCAAAGTATATATATATGAAACGAGATTACCTTTCAATGAAATTAAAAATAATAAATTAAATTGGATACGTACCTATTAAGAGTTAAGCTTAGAGTGGTTCAAAAAAACGTTTTTTAGCTAGAATCCAGAACACACCTTTTTTTTTTTTTTTCAGACTTACTAATAGTTTTTTTGCTGTAAAAGTTTTAGTTTCTTACTCAAATTTTAAAAGGGTGCTCAATTTAACATTAGTCGTAGCATGGAAAATGTCACAAATTTGGAAACATTTAATTTCCCCAGCTGTGTTTTTGTAAATATTTTTTTCTTTTTGCAATGTATATGCATATTACTTTTGTATATTATAATATGTAGCATTGTTATTTTTAACAGCCCTCCCCATACTTACGATGTTTGGGGGAGGGAGTTGAGCACTCTCTTTTAGTTGAAATAAGAAGTCAAAATTCTTCCGATATATTACTATCCACAAGTCTAAAAATATTGACGGGTGTCCTGTTAGCTATTAGAAACTTTTAAGCCTACTTTCCCAGTAAAAGTCAGAAAAAGAAGAAAAAAGCATGAAAGAAGGCTTAATGCATCTTTAAAATATCGCGGAAAACAAAAAAAAAAGTCAAAAATAAATAAAATAATTGAATAAATATCGAAAAATTAAAAATTGGAAAGTAGGATATTGAGATGGGGAAAAATGTCTGTCGGTCTGTCTGTCCCCCCCCCCCTAATAACTTTTGAATGAATAGTCTGATTCGAAAAAACTTTATTTTGTTCGAAAGATCTCGGCGAGGACACCTCATTCCCATATTTCACTTTTTGTTTTGAACTATTTTTTGTTCAATTTTGAACAGTTCAAAAAAACTTAACATTAGCGCCTACGAGGAAATTCAAGGCAATTCCGAACTGTGAGGCGAATTTGCTTCAAACAAACTTTGTAGGAAAAGATTTTGATGAAAAACTTGTATATAAAATATCTTTTTGGTTTGAACAATTTTCCGTTCAATTTTGAACAGTTCAAATCCCTTAACAATAGCGCCTACGAGGAAACTGAAAGTCAATGTAGATTCCGTACTTGAAGGCGGATTTACTTCAAACAAATTTTTTTGGAAATAACTCTTGACGCCAAACTCCAGACTTCGACTCCGAGAATTTACGGGCATTTAACTCCGACTCCGACTCCTGTGCCCGATAATTAATCGGACTCCGACTCCCCGACTTCGTAGTTTTGGCAAAAATTTATACACGGAGGACAAATGACTGACTCCGATTCTTAAATATTCGACTCCGACTCCTTTATCTCAAAATGAGATTGACTCCGACTCCGCAGCTTTGGTTTTAACTGTGCAATAATTATTGTTGATATGACTTATTTTTATTTTTACGCTAAAGTTTCAATTTAGGTACTCAGTTTTTAGCAAATAATTTCGAAGTCATATATGTTTCTACATAAAGATATGCGCAGACGATTTTTTTTTGACAAAGAAAATTATTTCTTTAAGTTGACATTTTATTGTTTTTTTTTTTTTTTTGTTTTGGTAAGTGTATTAATTCATTTAAAAAAATGTTTTTGGCAACAGGGGAAAAAGAAAAGATTTTTTTCTTTTTTTTTTGATATGATGTATTTATTTTAATGAGCTTATTAATTTTAATTATTATTTTTTCGTTTTGAAAGCTGTTAAAGTTTTTTTTAATGGAAAAAAGTGCATTAGCTGCTTTGTTTAAAAGTTGCTGCTATTTTATTTGTTCGTTTTTTTTTTTTTTTTTTTTTTAAAGATGGTGAGGAATATTTTATTCCTAGAAATCAGCAGAAAGTATTTTAAAAATATGTTTGAAAAATTTGCGATTTTAGCTATTTTTGAAAATATTGATCAGGTACTAGAAAGTAGTATGGGTATACGGAAAAGTAGGCTCGTCTTGTTCTAGACAGAACTTCTTGTTTTACATGTATTTTTGACCCACCGTAGTTAAGCTATTTACTCATTCACTAAAAAATAAACATACAATCCTCCTCAACTTACAGTAAGTCAAAACAGTGAGAAAAGAAATATATGCATGCGTTTTATAAGATAAGAATTCTAAAAAACAGTCTTCTTTTCAGTCGTTGATGAGTTTTATTAAAGTATTTAAAATGCAAGAAGCATATGGTTTCCTTTTTTTTTTTCGTGCATTTTATTTCAGGCGTTATTTTTCCAAAAAAAAAAAAAAGGAAAATAATTTAATGTTCTACGCTATTTTTATTCGTTCTCAGTTTATGTACTTCCATATTATTTCCTTTTTTTCCTTAGAAAAAAAGAAAGGTGTTATTTATTTTGATTGTTAAAAAATTTCTGGGAAATATACCCATATGGATATGGGACTTTATATTGTAGCAAGATTTTATCAAGCTCAGATGTGTAATTATTTTTTACTGATTTCTGAATTACTCAAACTTAGATTTAAAAAATTTTTAACCATAAAAGAGGAAAAGAATTATCTAATTTAACATCTAACTTGAGCATTTTAACTTGTTATTATCAAATACTATATTTAAATAATTTTAAATTTTAAAAATTCTATTTAAATCAGAAAAATCCGATTTAAATAAAAAAATCCGAGCTTTTATATATATATTTTTAAAAATCCTGATTTTTATCAACCCTGTTATGAAGTAAGATCCGACAATTTAAACACTATTTTATAATCTGTTTAATAAAATATGTCGAATTTTTTGTTGTTCTTGAGTACTGATTAAAAATTTCCCAATTCATCTGTTGAAAATCACTGTATTCTGTCTGTGCATTATGTTTTTATACGTCATTCATTAAAACTTTTTATACAGTTTAACCTCAAATTATTAGACAAAAATATCCACCAGATTCCATCGTTATTTCCATTTAATTGTGCATTATTATAATAATATCCATAAAATTATGCATTTGAGGAAAAATATCAGCAATTTGACGCTAAAAAACATTTATCGCCGCTTGAAATTTCATTACGTTTCATAACGAAACTACCGTTCTTGCCACTCTAATCTCTCTCAAACTGGTCTCCGTGCTTGGTCATGGCGGCCAAGGCCATTGGTATACGAGTCGTTCCTCTACCCTATGATAATACTCTGGTACAAACAGGAACGTTTTCGCAGTAGTCAACGATTGCGATAGTTGAAAAGAAATGTGAAATACAAAATACAACCTAGCTTTCTTTTACACATTTTCTGTTTTTCGTGAGAAATTTGGTTAGTAGAACTATTAGTAAATAATTATCTTTGTGATCGATGCTTCCTTCCGGAGATGGAGTGTTGAAATGTATGTTTGTATTATTGAATAAAAAACCGTTTTCTTCCATCATAATATATTTGTTCTTTTTTTTAAACGAAACGTTTCAGAGAGAATCTGCATTTTCAACGGTACAAGTATCTGTAACATCAACAAATTTTTACAATCAAATTTGGTCCTTTGTAACATCAATCACTGTATATTCATTACATTTTAAAGTTGTGAAATTGAGGTAAATTATCTGTGGTAAAATTATATAAACAAATCAAGCTTCAATTTACATGACTTTGGTAGAATTCCACTTTTAAAATTTTTGGACAGATAACAATATCGTCACTTTTCTTCAGAAATTCACTAACACCGAAAACTCGACCTGTAGCGAGGTACAGACAGACATTTATTTATTTATATTGGGCTTTTGAATTGAATTTTTCAGTGAATCTAAGTGTGAATCCAAATGGATTCGTATTCACAGATGTAAATCAGAAATGATTTGGATTCATAGGTCTGAATCTGAATAGATTCGGATTCGGATTCATAGGTATGAATCCGAATTTCGTATTCGGATTCACACTTGCGAATACGAATGTATTCGTATTCGGATTGACACGTTAAGGTACTGTGAATCAAATTCGGATTCGGATTTACGAATACGAATCTGCCCATCTCTGTTAAGGACATAGTTTGTTGATTTGGTGGTTATCAAATATTTATAACTAAATGGTTTTTTTTTATAATTCTCATAATAATTATCTAAATTAGCCGGAAAAAAATTGTCCTACAAAATGCACGATTTGATCAAAGATGTCCCACTTTTGCAACATGTATTATTTACGAAGACATGAAATATATTACTAATAAGCTGAATTTTTTTGGTCAGTTAGTTAAATTTTTATAATATAAAACACACATTGCCCTACAAATTGCGTGGTATGCTTTTCTGGTCCGACACTCCAAAGTTGTCAATACCACAGGACCATTTTTTTTAGTAACCGTAGGACACTAATATCACGTGTTAGATTAGTGTGTTTTGTGCCCAAATAAAACAATGTCCTACGAGAAAACAGGTATATATCCCTAGTCCTACAATAATTGTTATTTTCGTTTTCCTATGTGAAACATAACGTAAAGTGAAAATATATTTATTGAAATAAATCAACTTTATTATCTTATAAATATAAACATTTTTTTTTTTACTTTTACACACAAAAAAAAAAAGAATAATAATTTTCATCTGACTCATCAGACAAATATTCGTCATCGTCGCTGCTAGTATCGCTCTCATCTTCATCAGTATCTTCTTCATTTAGATTGCCAAATTCAGGGTCCTCCCCCCCCCCTAGGTGATAGGGCACCCCTTAAGTGTGACGGAGTACCCATCCAAAATAAAAGCCCTCAAAAAAGAAAGAAATACCCCTTGAAAAAACTGCCTTAAAATTTCCAATTACGCAATTTGCGCCATGAACCCTCCCCCCCCCACCCCCCGTCTGTGTACTCCAGTTAATTAGAATGTTTTTCTGCTAAATTTTATTATTTTACTAGTATAGAGTGTGATTTCTGCAAGTTTTAAGTCTTTTTTTTTTAAGTAATAGAAATTATTTTTATTTAAAAAGAGAGTTTTTCGGCCCCCGCTTTCCCCCAAAACCTGACGCGCAAAGTGCTGGGACTTTTTACCCCCTTTTTGCTGGAAAGGTAAGAAGTAATTTGCAACAGGTTTCAACTTTTTTTTTTTCTTCGGATGTTTGGGTTTGGCCATTTTTTGGCCTAATTTTACTGTACTATATGCATTATACTCCAAATTTTTTAGAAAAATATGTAAAGCATAATGTACTTATTAAAATGATTGTTTAAAAAAAATAGCAATAATTTTATCATGAAAATACTCCAGTTTTTTTTACATAATTGCGCGAAAATTTCTACTTAATAAATTATTTTTCATATATTTTAAAAATAAAATGAAAAAATAGTCAATCGATTTGTCTTTCATAATATAAATATTTTTATTTCACTCTAAATTCTTTATAGCAAAAGGAATGATACCTGATTATGTCGTCATTCAAATTTTCCGGTAGTACGACATTACAATATTTGATTATGATGCTTTCGAGCTGATAGAAAATTTCGACAAGAAAGCAAAATATCTTGAGAAAATTTCTTGATTTCTTCGCGTTTCTCTCGAAAGCGAGAGTTGTCGCACAATATATTACATAAAAAAACACTCCATTATTTTGTAGCAATTCACAAAGTAATTGATATTATTTCAGAGCGATAAACACGTGGTCAACATAAAATAATTTAGCACGTTTAAAGGGGGACCTCGTTGATAAAATCTTGAATTTTGTAGGACAAATATTTTTTCGGCTAATATCAATAATTATTTTGAGAATTTAAAAAATAAAACCCAGTTAGTAATAAATTTCTTATTATCATCAAATCAACATATTATATACCTGCCACAATCGAGCATTTTTGCAAAGGAAACTGTTGGGCGTCTCATTGAAACGAAACTACTCACGAAGATTCAGCTTGATAGTAATTATTTTTAGATTTGGGAATTGTACTTCAACTTTGGAGTGTCGAACCAGGAAAGCATACCACGCAATTTGTAGGACAATGTGTATCTTAAATTATATAAATATTAACTAACTGACCAAAAAAAAAATTCAGCTGGTTAGTAATTATATTTCATGTGTTTGTAAATAGTACATGTTGCAAAAGTGGGACATCTTTGATCAAATCGTGCATTTTGTAGGAAAAATTTTTTTTCGGCTAATTTAGATAATCATTATGAGAATTATAAAAAAACCAGTTAGTTATAAATATTTGATAACCGCCAAAGCAACAAACTATGTCCTTATTACCCCTGTTAGCTACCACTTACAAAATTTTTGTACTGGGTAATGTTGGGCGTCTCGACAAAATGAAGTTACAAACGGAAAATTAGCTTGTTAGTAATGAATAACGAAAAAGGGCGCGGGATCCCGATCTATTCCCGCGAGGATCCTTTAAAATGTTTTTAAAGATCTCTTAGAGCCAATTAAACTACTTTTAAGTAAATAAAATTGCGTACTAACTCATTTCGGATGTAGTGGTAAAATATTTTTAAAAACAATTTAAGCTGATTAACTGACATAAAATGCTCAGTAATACATAGAATAATTGTCATAATGCTTAAAAAAGAGGTTATATATAAAAAAAGAATTATCTTTTTTATTTTAATTTACGAAAGAATGAATGAAGAATTAATAAACAAATCGTGAAACTATCTACCCTTGACTTCGAAATTCGTAAGTCTCTGCCGACTGCAATATTACTCTCATAGCAAACCAACGTAATTTTATTGAAACTTGTTTCTTGCGAAGGTATGTGTGTTTTAAAAGAAATAATTTAAAATTGTGAATACTGTTATGAAGAAATCTCTTTATATATATATATATAAAAAAAAGTAAGGTTAAAGAAAATTTTGAAAGGAAGTCTGTGGCGGTACAGCGTCAAGGAGACCCTATAGCACCTACACACCTACAGCCTTGAAATTTTGTACGAAATTACTTAGAGTCCCGCTCCGGTGGTTTGATCCTACGGTTTTGTTTTTTAAATTCTAATTAGTTTTTCTGTAATTAATTTTTTTAGCTCAAATTTTGCGTAAATCGCCTATTATTGCCTATTAAAAGGGTGAAAAATTACTTGTATATATATATATATATATATATTATATATCGTTGGAAAGGGTAGAATGTTCCGCGTTCTACGCAGTTTCAATGCTCTAACGTAATTACGGCGCTAGTTATTATTTTTAGCTCGTTTAGGCTAAGCTAAAATTTAGGCACTACATTCTTCATTAAATTTATCAGTAAAAAGTGAAGGAATTGTCGCACAGTTTTTTTTTTTGGACACCATTGGAATTAGTGACTTTTTTTACTCCAGATATAACTCGACCTATGGTCGAAAAACTTAGCTTCTAGCTCCAAAGAAGAAAAAGTTACAAGCAGGTTTTTATCAAGTTCGAAAAATCTCATTTCCATTCAAATTATTGATGCTTTATTTGTCGTTGCCATAGTTACGTCTTTTCGATTCGTTTGTTTCTTCTTTCTTATTCCCAAATTTTAAGATTGTGATTTTAACGGAAAATCTTAAGCTCAACTCAATTCAAGCCCCGAGCTAAGGAGCAAAATATATTACTAGAGATCATGATTATGAACGCGATTTTTCAAACGTATACAACTGCAGTTTTGCAATGCGCAGGAGCCTCCTAACTAGTGAAGTGCCGGATCGTCAAAAAAGTAGATCCGCGGATCCGGATCATTAGTGTCAAGATCCACGGATGCGGATCTCAATTTGTTTTACCCAATTCAACTATCCAAGTGCTTAATTTGTTACGAAAGGTATTCCCGTCAGAATAATAACACCGCTTCTTCAAAAAATATCATCAACGGCGAAAATATAATCAAGACTATGATTTACTCTTTAAAGAAATCTCCGTTAAAATTGAGGGAGAGTTGGAAGGAACGGGTCAACGCTGCATTAATGCCTAAATAGAATGTGAAGAATTATTTCTAGCTTCCTGGGTAAATGTAGGATACAGGAGCAAGAGTGTAAAGCTGCTGGACAGGCTAGAAATAATTTTTCGCATTTTATTTCAGCATAAATGCAGCACTGACCCATTCCACCCAACTTACTCCGACCGACAGAATAACAGAGCCGAGAAAACCTTTACAAACAGTTAATAGAGAATTTAATTTCACTTTTTTTGAAGAATGCCGAGAAAAACCAAAATGAAGAATAACAGAAAACCCAAATCAATAACAGAAACTAATGTTAAACTAAAAATTAAAAAAAAAAAAAAAAACATTTCCTAGAGGGCCGACCCGATATTAAGATGGATTTTGCGAGTCAAAACACACATTGTTAACAAATATGAACTGACAGCGGATAGAAATTTTAAATCATTGAACTTTTTCTCCTTACTGACTATAAAATAGCTACCGATCACGCGTATAAAGGCTTTGAATTGCATTTAAAATTTCCTTAACAAGATTATAGCTTTTACTGTATATAACTTGGAAGTTTCAAACAAATATCAAATGCAGAAAAACTTAGTTCTTTCAATTTGAGGCAAATATTTTTAACTTACGGGTAAGTTTTTACTACCATAATTCTGAAAAACGTTAAGTCGGTTTTTATTAATATCTCCGGTTTTACAACGAGTGGTACAAATTGGCTTCTGAAATGATACCTTATAATTTAAAAAGGGAATAAAACCTAATTTTAACTGAATTTAAGAGTCTTTTATTCAAATATTTAATAATTTTTAGAATAGAAAAGATCCGTTTAAGATCCGTCAAAAAGTAGCGGATACGGATACAGATCTTTACTTTCCCTTGGATATCCGCGGATACGGATATCCGGAACATCACTACTACTAACCCTTATCGCTCTGCAATTTAGTACAAATTATTTTGAAACCCGGGGAAGGGGTGCTTTTTGTTCCAAAGAGAGCTCATAATGCATTTTTAACCTGTTTCTTTATAATTGACGTTTTAAATCGTTGCGAATCAAATAAGATTGCGAAGCAACCTTCGGGGCTTGGTCAACGCTAGCGAGCGGGGGACAGAGCTCCCTAGTATATTGAAAAATAGTTAATGGTATTGTTAACTTATTCCTGGGAGGGGTAGGCTCGGAACCCTGTGCCCCCACCCTAAAGTCCCTAAATGTTATAAAGTTAAAGTTTTGTCAAAAACATTTCATGACTTATGGGTCATTTTAAAAATTTTAAATAATGCAGGTTTTCGAGCATTCTGTGATTTAATTTAAAGGAACTTTTGCAAACTTTTTTCATTTTCACTAGCATTTGAAATTCGAACACAAAAACTTTTAGAGCAGATAATGGTACACAATCTTCTCTTTAAGCGAAATTCTTTTATTCAAACAAAAATAGGATAGGTAGCAAGTAAATATGTTTTAAATTTCAAACAGTTTCGTCTTAAATAGGTGAGATTGAATAAATGATACGTCCGTCATTTTGAAATCGTAGAAACTGAACACACGTGCTTTTTTTTTTAATCTCTTTTCTTTTCACACACCCCTGCTTAAGAGTGGGCAACCCTTTAAGACGCCAAGAATTCGCCAACTTCATTTTCAATAGTAGAAACTTTTAAAAGAGTGGGACTTAATGAGAAAAGAACAGGAAAAACAGCTTGGTATTTTCAAACTTCTTTCACCCCTCAAACCCCACAGGAGGTATGGCTGGAGCTCTTCGACTGCGATAAGCGCTATTGTTTGCTCCCACTAGTCCCTCGGGTATACCAGAAGGGTGGAAGAATTTGGACGACACCTATTCACAGTACCGCTGACCTACGTGAATTCAGAAAGAGTAAAGCTATAGGAAATTTGTACACTAAAATGAGTACCAGGCTTAGTGACAATTTAATAGGTGCATTCAACTTCTTGCTATTATTTTTTTTTCTTATGACAATTGAGGTAATGAGAAGCAAAGGGATGTAGGTGCAGGTGGCAAAATTAAAAATTTGGAGATAACCAGTACAAATGGTAGGTGAACCCCTCCTCTGTCTTGGGGCAAGAGATAGAACAAGAAGCTCTGGTAGGTGCAGCTGTACATCATGATTTAGAAGAAAAAAAATCAATAAAAGCCTACCAAGAACGAAATCTTTATACGCGTTTTACTCAAAACATGAAAATGTCCACTTGCATCCCTTTGCTTCTCACTGCCTCAATTGTTCCTTCCTTTTATATTTGTTCACAATAAGTTTTCATAAATATTGCACTTTTTGTACACAACTATGAAATATGGCAACAAAATAGCGTTTTTTTTTTATCATTTTTTGAGAAATTTATAATATCGGTGTTAATACCGGTATAACGGTTTCACGTTTTAGAAAATATTCAATACCGGTATTCCATATTTACTCCGGTATTGCAATCCTTAACTGGGACGATTTTTTACGGTATTATACCATCTGTAATTAAAATTATAAATTACTTTTGACTGTTAACTTCTGGCTGCGCTGTTCGTTGAATGGGGCAGTTTTCAAACTATACTCAGCTGTAACAGTAATAACAGCATCAATTTGAAAAAAAAAAAAAAGCTAAAAGATGCAAATAATGTACAGCAACTCCAAATGTCAAAAACATCAGTACTACAAAAAGTATTTGTAAAAACTCTTAATTATTTTCTGGCTCCATCTAACTTTTATGCCGAACCCGGTTAAGTTTTGAACATTTTAAGAGATTATTGTCTCATGCTACATTAGGAATGTAGGGGAATGTGGGGCGAAATGAAATGGCTAAGATGAAATGAGCTTTTTCAAAATGAACAAATTGGAAATTTGTTTTGAAAATTAGTATAAAAAAAAGAAGCTTTGTATTGAAAATAAAATTTGCATTGAAACATTATTTTTTATTTTTGGCAGTAATTTTAAGCCTTAAAAAAAAGTAGAAAATTTTCACTATTTTTTTCCATGGGACAAAGTGAAAAGTGAAGTGTTTTTCTGATGAAATATTTTTTATTTGATTGTAAAAAGTATTTTTGGTCAAATGAATCTGTGAATAAAATTTTGACTGAATAAATGAAAAGAAAATGGAACAATAAAAGAAAAACTAAATTAACTAATGTTTGAAGAAACACAAATGAATGAGTAAAAGAGTGAATTACTAAGAAAATAAGTGAATGGATGAATAAATAAGTGAATTACTAAATGAAGGAATGTAAATTAATCAATAAATGAATACGCAAGTGTTTTAGTAAATGATTGAGTGAGTAAACGAAATAAGCTATTTTACTTTGCCCCACATGTACTCGACTACTTGAGCAAAATATTTCGAATGCAATTAAGCTTAATATTAACTCAATAAATATTGCACCGCATATTGGAGGTTCTCAATTCATATTTTTAATGTTAATAACATGAACTTTATTATTTTATAATATCAAAAATAATTTTTTATTTACAACAAATATTACAATACGAGTATCAATGTTTGAAAACTGCCTGTATTATTATAAGTTTCAATCTTCGGCGGTAATTTTTTTCTGACTGGAATACGCTACATGTGCAACTATACATTGGTAAAATATTACCAGATAGGTGGCGTTAAACCAGGAGTAAATATTGTACCTTTTCACTTTTATCCGCTATTTCACTTTCCCCCACATTAATTACTAGTGACGATTAAAAATACTAAACGTCATCTTAAAGAATCTTTAGGGCATTACAACTCTATACAACGGCAGGCGTTGCATTTGATTGGTTGTTCTTTCACCGAAAAGTGTTCAACACTGTGGACTTACTTCAATCATAAATTATTCTTGATCAAAATTTGATCTCTTTTGTTGTTGCTGTGTGTGTGCTTCTATGTGCAAACATAACTTTGTTTTCGATGGGATCAAATAGGATTTAAAAGGCTATGTATTTTAAAGTATTAAAATATATACTGTCGGTACGAGGGACTTTATCTGTGAAAAAAAGGTAGCATGTGAAAAGGTTTGCATTTCTTAAGGAGAGGAAGGGAAAAGAATGTTTTCAGCAAAAGTCCCTCCGTCGGAGTTTTCAATTTAAGAGACTGCACAAAATCCCCATAGGGAAAGATACGTCAAGTCCGGACACTGAACATTTCATCACTAGCCCTAAAGGAAAGACGATTCTTTTCTCAATTTTTCAGACTAAAGAAATTTGCGCAATAGGTTGTTAACCCATCAAACTAGCCAGAAAATCATGACGAAGATCTTTCCAGAGCTATAGTTGAACAAGATTTTGCAGAGGTATACGTCTAATCTAGCTTTAAAAATGGGGCACAAGAGGCGCCAACAGGGTAATTTTAACGCTGTACTCGCTAGACTGCTCTTGACGTCACACTCAAATCGTTTTTGAAAAACTTTGTCCTTATTCAGTACAGAAAATCTCTTGTTATCATCTAGCTGCTGTTAAATCTTCTAAGCTTGATATCTACCGTTTTTCTTATGTTGGAATATTAGGTTTCTCATTTGAATCATTTGTCTTAAATTGGTGAGTATAAATTTGCATCAAAATTGTATTCGTAATGCTCTTGTATGCAAGGGCGCCTCGAACTTAAATTTTTGAAAGGGCGGAAAATCTCAATTTGCCGAATGGAACTCCAAATTTTGCCGAATGATGATAATTTTGCTGAATGGAACTCCACATTTTTCCTAATAATTATAATTTTGATGAAGCGTCAGACAAAATTTGTCGAATAAGGAAATTTTTGGGAGATCACAATGACCTCCCGTGATCTTGATTTGATGTGTCCGAATGTAAAGGGTGTATGTAAAGCAGACTGTACCACGTGAACTGCTATTTAGCGAGTTTCAGTCTTCAACAACATTTTTGTATGAATCAATATTCAGTTGTGTTTATATTTGCTTGTCCGGGTATTTTGCTCGGGCTTTGAAACACGCTTGTCACTTCTCAGTTGGGTCTCCTCCTTTTTTACTTCGTTTTTCAAAAAAGGAAGTATTGTATTCGCGAAAAAAATTTCACTCAAAAATCGACCTTAATTTCCATTTTGCTCACCCCCGAGTGAATGTTGAGTGTTTTTTTTCGTTTCGACCACACGTGGATAAGTGCCTAAGAACGTATAGACACGCGAAATATCCATTTTGACGATTCCCGAGTTAATTACAACGAGTTTTCTCGTGGCGTCTGTATGTACGTATTATGTATGTGCGTACGTGCGTATGTATGTCGCATAACTCAAGAACGGTATGTCCTAAAAAGTTGAAATTTGGTACGTAGACTCCTAGTGGGGTCTAGTTGTGCACCTCCTCTTTTGGATGCATTCGGGTGTCTCTAAAGGGGTCTTTTGCCCCTTTTTGGGGGGAAATCATTGTTAATTTCGATGTAAACTCAAGTGGTGTTATAATTTGGCGGACACTTGACGATATATCGTCAGTCTTTTGGTCGCCAAGGTTTTTCGCCAACTTGGCGACAAATTTGGCGGATTTTTTTTATTTTGTTTCAAATTGGCCACTGTTGGTGATATTAATAGAGTAAACTATTGAATCACATTAAAATTGCCAATAATGGAGAAATGACGTTAAATTGGAGTAAAAGGAAGTCATGTGATGCACACATCAGCTCGTTTTTTTTTTTTTTTGGTCTCAGCAGAAAATCTTTTGCAGAAAAGTAAAAGGATATCATTCGCAATTGCAGTTAGATTTTAATACACTTGGATGCTTACTTAAGTGTGTCCGAAAAAAAAAAGTATATTTAGAAAAAAGAAAAGACTGCATTCACACATCTAACGTCTACTTTTAAATATGATTTCTACAATGAATATTCACTACAATTTTAAGCATTTGTGAGTGATAATTTGATACGTGAATCAGATACTGAAGGATATTTTATTAGCTCGATATTTTAAAACTGATATTTATTCAGTTTCTACTTGTGAAAAATAATTAATTTTTGTGCTCTCACTCTTGAATAGCAGTCCCGAAAATTATGAAGCTATATTTTATACTTATCTTCAAAAACACGAATCTTTACAAATATTATTTAGATGCGCAAAGGTTATTTTAGTCAATAAAAAAACAAATAAATCACAAAATATTTACGAGCAAATTATGACGGAAAATTTTCTGCTTATTTCAAATTCTCATTATTATTATTGAAATTGAGGGCGGATAAATAAATATTTCTTTTTTATTTATGGCATCATATTCTATTTTAAAGGTAATCACTCAATTTCTTTTTGTACAAAAGTATTATATTCCCAATATAACATCAATTTCTGTTTTTTCTTTAACTACTCTACAACAATTATTGAATTTTTCTTCTTCAATTATTTTGTTCCTAAGCCCTTTTGCTTGCCCAATATGGTTCTAGAAGTAACTGAAGTTCAAATGCATTAATTTATTTGACATGATAACATGTATTACTAAAAGTATTATATTTCTTATTTAACTCGTTATCAAAGATTTAATCGACGTTTTAGCATTTACTTTACTCTTAACTATTTTAAATGCGATACAAAACTCAGAGCAATGGAGGATTACTTATTGTTTTCTGGGAAGCCAGGAGCTGCATTCATTTCACTTTTCAAAACAATAATTTAATCGAGCGTACACATGTTTTTTTTTTTTTTTTCGAGAATGGCTGGAGGTTAGTGGTCAAACTAGGTATAGAAAAAAAAAGTTCAGAATTTTTTAAGGAACCTATTTATCCAGTTGTATTGTAATTTTTTTTTTTTTTTTTTTTGTAGCCTTTAAATCAATACGGGAAAAAATCGCACTATATTTCAATGATAAATTAATCTGGCAAAAACTTTTATTTGGATGTCAAAACTCTCCCCATAAAGATGCACTTCACTAGCGCATAGTCTGACCCCCTCCCCCCCTTTCCCATTTTGACATTATTATCAGAAATGCTATACATAACTCACAAAGCTTCAGAATAAGACAAGTTTTCTCATTTCATCGGGGAAAGTATAAATATAAAACAATTCTTTCTAAGCCATTAAATATGAGTCCTAAATTCAAATTTTCACACAATGAACTATTTTTCGGTTTGTATCACAATCAGCAATTTTTCTTGATCGTGTTTTACTTGAATTGATTCGATTAGTATGGTTAAGGTACTTGTTAAAAATTCACGTGATAGTTTTGCGAGTAATGTCTGAATTGCCATGAGCATAACCAGGGTTTATTTTACATACAAATGAGAAGTAACCCATTAATAAGAACATATTTTTCATAGTTAAAGTAATAAATTTAATTCTGTACCTCGGTGGGAAACAACACTATGTCCATTTTCATAATTTTACAGGAGATTAGTTTTAACCAAATGGTGTTATATCCCTCTAAGTGAAAATGGACTTAATGTTCTTTTAAAATACGCTATTGGTTTCGGACATATTGCTCTATGCCTCTAGGAAATATGAGAAAAGCTGATTTTAACGCTGTAATGTCATTTTGGAAAAAAAAAATGGACATAGTATTGTATCCCTCCGAGGTACAGAATTATTCTTTACCACAAAGCTAACATGTGAAATCATTTTATATTCTAATCAAAAATTGATTTTGAGATTTTTTTTTTTTTTTTGATAAAAAAAACCTGTTTCAGCTTAAAATGTTGTATAGTTTTTCACTCAGGTGCTCCCGAAAACTGTGTTACTTAAACTGTTTAGACTATCTATGCAGTACATATGCAAAAATAGCAAAATAAAATAATATAAAGTAGAAACAGTTTATGCAGGCACGAGCATCTTTTTATTCCTAACAAATAACATTAAAAAAGTATAATGAATATGAAAAATGTAAGAAAACGTTTGCGAAAGAATATAAAGTGATAACTTACAAGTAAAGAAAAGGTTTGCGGAAGAATGCTCAGTGAGTGAAAACAATTTACGAAAATCAGTTGGGGGAAGAGTATAAGAACAAAAAAAATAAGAACACCAATTAGCGGAAGAATGAATAATAAGTAAAAACAGTTTAAGAGAAAACCAGTTTGAGCAAGAATATATAGTGAGTATAAACAATTTACGAAAATCAGTTGGAAGAAGAATGTATAATAAGAACAACCAATTTAAAAAAATCAGTTTGCGTAAGAATGCATAGTGAGTAAAAACAATTTAAGAAACCAGTTTGCGGAAGCAAGAGCGTCTTTTTATTTAAAACTTCTTTGCGTTTTTTATTTTGATATTACAAGTATAGGCTAATTTGCATGCCACAGCTGTTTTGCGTACGTGATACCCTTTTTCTCCGGAAATTAATGCTAATCACTCGATAGCTTAATGCTATGGAGTCACAATGTATAAAATCGCATCATATATGAAGGGTTTGTGATCTTTCTGCTTTCGCGTGATTTGGTTTTTAAATTAAAATTTTTTTCATCTTGCTGATATCGTTCAATTCTCCTTTTAAATGTTTTACGACTGTTGTTTTCATCACATAAATTGTTTTTGCACAAAAGTAAACGCATCAAGACCTTTATATTTTTAAAGAACATTGTATCGTCACCTCAGAGCAACAATAAGACATCTAATCCCAGGATAACATAGGGATACAGTGTAGCAAAGATGAAGAACAATAACAATATTGCAATACTAGGGGGAAGGAAACTTAAGTATTTAATAATTAAACGTTTCAGTTAAAGTGCAAAAATTATTCATAACTAATTCACCTAAACAAACATTTTAAAAACAAATAGGATAAATGTGTATTTTATGAGAAACATAACAAAATTTTGCATCAGAAAATCGTTTAAAATAAATACATTTCTATTTTAATATATGCAGTTTCTATAAAATTTCTGAATGTACTTCCTGGAGACTTTTAGACACTAAATATAAAAGAGCAATTGTAATTTTAAAAAGATGTATATGAGCTATTATATTAATGGGGCATTCCACGGTATTTTTGACATTTATGTAGAGTCCGTAACGTGACCTTTTTTGCCATAACTTTTTAATTTACTGTTTGATTAGCATATTATTTTATTTTGATCTTTTCCTACCAACACACCAGCTCAAATTAAAATAATTTGCAAATCAAACGGTAAATTAAAAAGTTATGGCAAAAAAAGTCACGTTACGGACTCTACATAATGTCAAAAATACCGTGGAATGCCCCTAATGCTAAAGCAATTTAAGTTAATATGCAACTGATTATTATTTAAATTTCAAGATTTTCATTAGGGAAAACTAATTTATTTATCAATGCTATATTCTATCAATATTCTAGAATCAGCAATTTCTTTTGAAGATAAAAATTGCACTTTGGAAATGTACCCTAAATACCAATGTTTCACAACCTTTTTTTGGCCATCAGACTGGTAAAAATCTGTGAAGACAGTTCACGGACTGGTGTTTTATCACGGACTGTTAAAAAAAATTAAATAAAATAAAAATAAAAAGAACCTTATTAATCAAAGGGCAATTCTCTAGAATACTGTTACTTTGTACTCCAAACTTTTCAACTTTTCACAAGGGGTGCAGTTGTTCATTTTTTTAATATAAAAGTAAGATATGTATTTTTTATTTTTGTTAAACTGCATAAGTTCATAAAGCATCTTCATTTATTTTAGAGATATTGAGGGTTAAAATTTTATGAGTGACAAATTTTTATGGATACAATTTTTTTTTCTTAGATTTCCTTGATTTCGGTTCATGAATCTATTGATCAATTAATACTACATTACATTTATTATCCAAAGTCAAATCAAATTAGCTAAAAACGCTAAAGTAGCAAAAATGTTTTAAAATACTCATCAATAAATTTTTCAAATGAGTTTCAATCAAACATATGGAATAAAACATCAATGAGTCGAAAAACTATTTTTCAAAAATCCTGCATCTGAAATAGTAGAAATAATGCACTTAGTATCACTTTATTCTCAGTCGGTCACCTCATGTTTATAATTTTTGCTGTGACATTTTCAACATATTATTTCATCTGACAAGACATAAAATATGGCTAATGTAACTAAAATTTTACATATTTTGAACAAAGAGTCACTTATTATAAGCAAAAAAAAAAAAAAAAAAAGAACAAAATTGCACAATAATGTTAAAAGTAACTCATTACGAGTAAGGATGGTAATGACTGATGTATAATTTGTTTTTAGTATTTACTTCGATATTAAATACACTTAATCAGGAATCTTAGAAATTTCTACACATAAAATTCTTATTTTACTAAAAAAAATTATAACGGCCCGCCACTAAAACTAGAAGTTATTTGAGCCGCCAGATGCACCTGGTGGTCATGAAAGACTGGAAAAAACTGTTGGATGGTAATGACGCAAAATGCTGAACAATACAAGAAACATAGCAATGTATGAATCAAGCGAAAAAAAGAAACTTGATTTCAAGTTAGGATACTTGAAGCATTGTAAAAATCTACTTTAGAGATACATTTTAGTTTTTTTTTTTTTTTTTTTTTTTTGCTGTCTAAGCAAACCGTTTAAAGACAAATTCTGAATAGAAATGGTGGATGATAATGACATTTCAGCACCTATGCATTAAGCCTCAACGTAAAAAGGTATTATTTAATACTGTTAAATTACTGTTATCTTGTTCTTTAGAAGGCGAAAAATAAATAAGAAAAAAATCGAAAGCACTTTTCATTATTATTTTTAACTTAAGTATTTAAATATAAAGATATATAAATATTGAAATTATTTAATCAGTAAATTACTTTTGTGAAAAATTGCAGAAAATATGAAAAATTAAAAATTTAGTGCAGATAAAACTAATGATTATAAGGCGTAACAAATGACAAATGCGAGCACGCTTCGGTGCTAACAACCTTCTAAGACAAAGTTATTGATTCTATATTATTAAACTATACTGCTTTGACGTAAAAAACTTTGAAAAATTGTTTATTACTACTTTTCTAATATGAACTTTTTTAATACAATGAGGTAAACTCTCCGAGGGCCAGTCAAGTTTTAACACGAACCGGTATTGGTTCACGAAAATAGTGGTTGAGAAACTCTGTTTTAAACTATACCTATTATCTAATTGTGAAGCTTTCGTCTAAAATGTTATGAATTATAAAAAAAATTCTTACTTGTAAAGTTCACTGACGAGATAAATTGCAACTATAGATAATACAGAGGAGAGAAAAATCGCTAGGAATTTAGTTACGAATACATTTAAGTCGTAACTTTGCAACCACCAGTGCTTTTCCATGTCGTTTTACCGGCGTCTTTGCCGTCAGCTCACACTAAAGAAAGAAAGCTAAAAGATTTTATAAGCCCGCTTTTAAAGTCCACTTTATATATCCCACGTTTATGCAATTAGCAATACATTTTCACCCCCTTGACTCCCCTTTTAAAGTCCTTCTGGTGCTTATAAAATAAATCACGTACAAAAATTAGAGCTCATAGCTTGCCGAAGCTTGAATTTCAAGGTTCAGTACACTTTAGCTTTTGCCGCGCCTCGTAACTGAAAAAAGTTGTTTATTGTGTTGATCATTTTTTTCTTACCCCTCTGTCATCAATTTATCTTTATTTTTTATCTTTATTTTTGTTTATAAATCTTTTTTTTAGGGGCGGAGTGATTCTAAATGAGATAATCTGATTGGCTAAGAACTTTTCATCGTTTTTTCTACGAGCTTCACTTCGTTTTTCTAAATGTTGAACCGTTCATTTATGGTTGTACGGTTACGGTTAGAGACTTTTAAATTTAATAGCAAGTAGAAATTATTTTAATCTGATTCGCAGAAAATGTCTTTTACTTTCATTGTAATAGTTGACTAGAAAGTTTCTTACCTTTCGTTAAGTGTTAGAGGAACAATATTCTGCAGTCTATATACAAGATACTTGAATTATTTGATATTATGTTTTCAAATGAAATTTTCTTGATAAAATGAATTCTTTTGTTTAAAAAATGTTTAAAAAAATGGAAGAAAAAAAAGAAAACAATGATCTTGGGGCAATGATCAGATTAAAAACCTTTAGAATGTTCTGATTTTAAGGTTGTCTGAGATCTATTTCAATAAATTTCTACATATCTAAAAGCAAACAAAGCAACTTAATTTTGTTTAAAATAAAAATATAACTTAAAGAAAGGATTTTTTCATCAATGGGAGAAAACGTGGTTTAATTTGACTGTTCATTTTTTAGTATTCGTTATACGTTATACACATTCGTCATACTTATTTTGATTTAATATTAAAAAAGCATCATACGACGAAAAAGTCTCACGTCAAAATAAATGATTTTTTTTTAAAAATCGGCGCGAGGTTTTTTTTTTTTTTTTGGAATCTCTATTTTCTGATGGTAAAAAAAAACATACAATGCTATGGAAAATTTTCGCAAAAAATGAAAAAAAAAAAAAAAAACGAAAAAACTCGAATTTTAAAAGATTTTTTCATTATTATGTAAAATTTTAAGCTATTTATAAAACAAATTTACACTTTAATTACTCAAAAAATGTAAGTTTCTATGTTAAATCGATGAGTTAAAAAAATTGAAAATCCATGAAACGTAGAGATAAAACATGAGAAAATAGCTATAAAAAGTCGACATACAAGCAATATTATAATGCGTTTTTTACTGTAACTAAATCAGGCACATTACTCAAACGAGCTATAATGTTTTTATCGAAATCATTCCGTGTGTTTTGTTTTTGAATATGCGGTAATATATTATCTCTTGTATTGTTGTTTTGCACTGATCGTATTTTTCTGTTTGAAATATTACCGAAAAACCCACAGCAGAAAAACAATGAAATTGGAAATTAGGAATTTTGGATCTTTATTTAATTCTTTTCCTTCCTTTGATTTTCTCTGTCTTAAAGTACGAAACGTAGCTATTGCAGTATCATCATTATATTGACTTTGACAAGTTCAATGAATAAAAGTTGATGTTAAATTCCCATCTTTTTATTTTTATTGTCGACTCTCTTTCTTGCTAGACCCCACTAAACGATTTATATCTGCGTTTTTTTTGGATTTCATACACTTGTTTCTCATCTGCCTTATTGTAGATTATGCAAACAGATTCATCCATACTGATAATCTCAAAAGACGAAATCATTTTAATTGTATTTTTGTAGTTTTATCATAAGTAAAATAAAATTTGTTTGTTCAAAAGAAACGAAATTACATTTAAAAAAAATATTGTACTGAAATACAGGGTGTCCGAAAAGTCCTTGACACATTTAAAAAAATCATAGAAAACCAACCAATTGTCGTATGAATTTGCGGTTTGCACCATAATACTTCACAGGTTCTAGAGTTTTTATGACATCGGGGGAAAAAATGAAAAGGGGAAAAAAGAAGAAGAAAAAAGGCATTTCGCAGCCAGGGTGTCAGTATATGCTATGCTTGTAATTCGTTTAGTGATTTTCATTCCTTTTTGCGTTTTCCCATGTCAACAAAAACGATTTAAAAGTTACTTTAAAATCGACATGGGAAAATGCAAAAGGAATGAAAATTACTAAACGAAGAATTATTTTTAAATCGTTTATGTTGACATGGGAAAACGCAAAAAGGAATAAAAATTACTAAACGAAGAATTACAATCATAGCATATACTGACACCCTGACTGCGAAATGCCTTTTTTTCTTCTTATTTTTTTCCCTTTTCATTTTTTTCCCCGATGTCATAAAAACTCTTGAACCTGAGAGTATTATGGTGCAAACTCCAAATTTCTTGGTTTTCTATGAATTTTTTAAATGTGACAAGGACTTTTCGGACACCATGTATTTCAAATCTATTCATAAACACATATCCATACTGTACAATGGTTACGTATATCGTTTTTACAATTAAATTTCCTGATTAAACTTTACAGTTGAAAAATGTAGCACGAATAAAATAATAGCTTCACATATTCAATGCTCGGGTATATTGAAAAGTTTGAAATAAATTTTTGATTAAGAAACGACGCTTTATCTGAATCATGCCATTTTTTTTTCAGGCTATGTTACGTTCAGCCAGGCCCGCGCCAAGCCTGATTGGCGCCGTCGTGCAAATGTCTTTTGAGCGCTTTTATGCAGTAACGTTCGGGAAAAATATAGTTAACACCTGGGATTAGGATTTGTAGACAAATGTAATATGGAAAAAATGCGTTTGGCATTTAATTTAACAAAAGGAAAACAGTTTAAATTTTTAATTTTGGAACGCAGTGTACGTTTTTATTTCCTGTCTCGAAGTTATTTAGAGTAAGGGCGAATGTAAGGGAGGGGGCGATCAAAATTAACTTTTGAAGTCTGACTTTTTCTCTTGGAAAGCTTGAATTGAGCTGCTGTTAAAAAAGAGGAGTCCAGTTTCAGTTAATCAAAGCATTTTACCCCCAAAATTAAAAGAAAAGAAATTTTGGAATTTTATTGAAGTAATTATTGTTCATTTTTTAGTTTAATAAGCACTTCACAAAAAAAAAAAAAAAAAAAAGAAACGGATATTACGCAGCTTAAATTTCTAATATTTAATATACTGTCCAAAAAGCAAGATGTCTATTTCTAGACTTCATATTGATCAATATTTAGTTTGTTTCTGAAGTAAATGTTTCAAAATGTAGAAAATTGCTAAAAACCCACTTTACCGAGATACTGGGTTTTTTTCACGTATGCCTGCCTGAAAAAAAAAAAAAAAAAAAAACAGGCCGGTTTGACCAACCTTGCCTTTGATATGCTAATGCATTTTTGGAAAAAGAAAACATTTTAACTATTAAAGTTAATGCCGCTCTAAATATCTCTCTAATATCTAATTGATAAATAGGTAATTGTTCAAAGTTTTATGCTTGTCAAATCATGACAACAGAGTACTGAATAGATTTATAAATTGAAGTAAAGGATATTCCACCTTAAAACCTGAAAAAGAAATCATTTATAATAAAATCAAAAATTTTGGAAATACGGAACCTTTAAAAAAGCATTGAGTTTAATATCAGAAACAAATACATAGTCTCCCCAAAGCTTTTTTAAAAACTTTAATGCACAAATAGTTAAAGAAATAAAGGGGGGGGGGGAGAATCGAGTAATTATGGTCAAGTAGTTACTTTTCGGAACTAAAAAGTTAACCTAAATTATTGTCTACAATACATAAATATTACCCACATCTAAATAATATGCAAATGTGCTTACGGTAATTTTTATGTAATGATAACACGAAGCAGTAGAATTACCACGAATAACAAATTACAAAAACACTGCAATTGCAAATTATAATACAAGGTATTTCACCGCAAGAACCAAAATGGGTGTTAGCAAATTTCTTGCGCCTGCCTCGTATGCTCATTGCTCAACCTTGTGTACTATAGACATACCGAAATAGCATTCACGGCTCCACATTAAGAAGGAAAATGCTAATGTACGCATTAATTAAAGTCACTTGTTTTCAGTGTAAAATATTGCGCTTTTGAATAGAATGTTTAGACCCTAGTCAATAATTTCTCCTTTAAGATTTTCAGAGAGACGGATTAAATGTTTCAATGAGCAGTTTAATATGAACGCCACCATTAAATATAATGAAGAATTCAATTTTACTCTTTTGGTTAGAGTTTTTTCCCCTTCATTTGGAGCAATTTTTATCGGTAGAGCTCGCCGCCTTTTTGGCTCTGGCGCCGTCGAGCTTCGCACGACCTTGCACATAGGGATGGCGCGGCCCTGCGTTCAGCATACTATTTATGAAAGTAAATAATATTTTTATTTTATAGCTGATTCATTCAGATTAAAATACACTTAGTATTTACCTTACTATGTAGACTCCAAAATTTTATTTTTAATAAGTAAATTCGTTGCGATTTACTTCAAGTAACTAAACCTGCACGTGCATACATATAAATGATGTTGCTCCCTGAAATGAAAACCCCTGCTCGAACGATCTTAGAAGCTGCTACGAAATAATCAGCAGGTATTACGGCTGGGCGATACACCGATATATCGTAATATATCGATATATATTTATTGCCGCGGAAACGATATTAAGATTTCAATCCGTCTGATATATCGAAGAACCCAACTTAATTAAGAACTAATTGAAATAACGACTTAAAAATACATATTCATACATAATTCTTTGTGTTTAATGAGTGGATCATGCCTGCCAATTCCTCCAGATTTCCTAGAAGTTTTACGGATTTTTCTTCCTTTTTTCGTTGATCTGATCACGAGCAAAATTTTCGAGTATTTTCGTGTTTTGCAGAAAAAAAAATTGTATTTCGCCTATTTTGGTGCTACAAGCGTTTTGTGGATCTGGAAAGCAGCACCGCGCCGTGTTTAAAGCCAACAGGGTTGCCGTAAGAGAATTCACTCGTTGCATTTAGATGAGGGGTTCCCAACCTGTGGGTCGAGACCACCAAGGGGGTCGCGAAACATTTCTTTAGGGGTCTCGACATTACCCCTACATTTAGAAATATATCATCGCATAGTTGAAAAATTTAAATACATCGGGGGAAAATAGTATCATTTAGAGTAGCATCAATTCTTGAACGCATTGGCGAACCCAGGAAAAGGGCTATGGGGGTTCAGTAACCCCCTCCTCCCCCCCTCTCATGCCAGAGTACTTGAACTCCTAACGTCCTCTAAGATTATCTTATACTTTAATTTAGGGGCTTCAATCTGTAAAAATTTCCGCGAAAGAGTCCTTAATTCACCCGCTCTAACATCGTCCAAAATCGTTTTAAATTTTGTTTTTGGAACTTCAATTTCGAATAATTTCTATGAGCGATTCTCTACACCCCAACGCTTATCCAGAAAGATGTCCTGTAGTTGGATTTTCCAAGACTTTTGTTTGGAAATATTCCAGGGAAAAGCCCCGTACCTCATCCCGTCTCGACTTCATCAAAAGTAGATAAGAAATCCAAGAAATAGGGGTAAATGCCCTTGGGAGTACCTGAAGTCTTCTCTCTCCTCACATCATTAAAACTCGTCTAAATTTTTTGGGGGGAGCTTCAACTCCGAAAAAATTCCGGGGGAGGGGAAGAGGCTCCAAACCCAAACCTTTTCCCTAACGTTTACAGAGGTGGCCTATAATTGCGTTTTTTGAACCTCAAATTCGAAATTTTTCCGTGGAAAGGTCGCCCGAATCCCTCCTCTTCCCTTAATTTCAACAAAGGTAATCAACAACTGAGCTTATTTAGGACATATCATTTTCATTTTCGAAAAATTAGAGTGCATTCTCGATCCATCTTCCCCTTCCCATTGTTAAACATTGTCTAAAACTTCATTTTTAGGACTTCAACTTCGTGAAATTTCAAAAACAGTCTCTGAGCTTGAGCCATTTATAAAATTCCCTGAACCTCTCCTCCTCCGAACATCACCAGGGATCATGTAAACTGCAATTTTAGAACTACAATTTCGAACAATTTCCGGGGGAGGATCATCGCGGATGTTACACTTACGACTGTATATTCATATTCTAAATTCTCTTTCTCCGTTTATATTACGCAAATCTCTTAATTTGATTGCTCATACGGTAGCAATAACACCTCCCCCCTCTCCAAGAATAAATCTGGTCTCTCTCTCTCTCTTTCTATATATACGTTTAATAAAAATTGAGGGTCTTCCAAATGCCTACCTCACAAATTTTTGAAATCTCGACGGCCTTTTTAAAAGAGAATGCAATCATTCGCTTCAATAAAAGTTGGAGACACTGAGACTATATCTTTATGACCTCATCTCCTCCGAAAACAATATCCTGCATTCCACTCTGCTAGGAAGCAAAAATTTTGAAAGTGCCGAAATGTACACTCTCAGAAATGGACTTTCAAATTTGACGAAATTTTCTTCCTTTTTGACAAAACCACTTCCAGGGATATGCTCCGAGCGAACATTTCGTCAAATTGAAGAAACTGCTTTTGTTAGAGGTTTGAGGATGCGAATTTCGTCAAATGTAACGAAATATTTCTTCATTCTAGTTTCGTCAAATTAACAATCATTTTCGTAGTTTTGAGAGCATTAGTTTCGTCAAATTAATTTCGTCATATATATGAGGACGTTAATTTCGTAAATTTTTAAGAAAATTTATTTCCTTTTCTTTTTCTTTGAGCACATTAGTTTTTTTTTTTTTTTTGAGAATACAGTCGAACCTCGTTAATTCGAAAACGCTTAAAACAAATAACTGCTGAAATGAACTTTTTTGCAATCCTTGTCTTATTGTTTATTGTTTTTTGGATAAAGCGAACCACGTTTTATAATAATCGATTTTAATGGTCCCTTTAAGTTCGTTATAACGAGGTTCGACTGTATTTTATAAGATTTGTGTGCGTGTGATCAAATAATAACTTCAGAATCTTACCACCGTAGTTTCCCACTTTATTGCGCATAGTCACTTTCACAAGCCCGTCATTTACTGGGTACCCCCCCCCTCTCCCGTCTTCATTATTGAACATTCATGTTTTTACATATGACTGGCCGTTGTTTTAGTTCATTTTCTGTGAAATTTTTATTGAGTACAGACTCTTTGTCATATTTGTGAAAAATTGAAACAACGGGCCTGCAGCCCCCCCCCCATAAAAAAAGACAAGTAATTGTTAAAAAAAGAGACACATAAAATATGTCAAGCAAATTTTTATTTATGTAAAAATGCAAACAAACAACTTCTTAAAAAAGGTAAAACAAATCATTGCAGATTAACTCCCCAGGGTATCTAATTAAACCCCCCATAATGGGGATTTTCCTTCAAAAAATCTAATATTTGTTGTCGGATATTTTCCAAATTTGGCACAGAGGTTCGTTATTGGAGGCTCGGGAATTCACACAAGGTCGTTTATGTCCCTCTATGTGGGGGGTGGGGGGGGGACAGACAACCCCGCATTGGGGGTTGTCCATATTAAAAAAAAGTTTTTGTCCGATCTTTTTAAAATTTGCCACAGAGGTTCTTAGATGCTCAAGAATCACGCAGGGTAGTTTTCATCACTTTATAAGGGGAAGGGGGGGGGGGGGGGGTCCTTGAAAAAATCCAATTTTTGTCGGATCTTTCCGAAATTTGACACATAGGCTTGATGCACGGGGATTCACGCAGGGTAGTTTTCGGCCTTCTATGAGGGGGGGGGGGGCAACCCCTATGGTAGTTTTCCTACAAAAAATCCAGTTTTTGTTGGATCTTTCCGAATTTGGCAGAGTTTCGTTATTTGATGCTCAGGAATTCTCATAGGGTGGTTTTCTTTCCGCTATGGGGGGCAACCCCCATACGGGAGGGGTTCTTATAAAAAAAACAGTTTTTATCATATCTTTTCCAAATTTGGAACAGAGGTCCTCTGAATGCTCGGGAATTCACACATGGTTGTTTTCAACCCTCCATGATGGGGGGGGGGAGCAACCCCGCATTGGGGGTTCCCCTTATATAAAAAAAAGTTTTTGTCCGATCTTTTCTAAATTTGCCATAGAGGTTCTTTGATGCTCAGGAATTCACGAAGGTTAGCTTTTGTCAATGTATGGGGGAGGGGGAGGTTCAATCCCGATGGGGGTTTTCCTTGAAAAAAAATCATTTTTTGTCGGATCTTTCCAAAATTTGACATAGAGGTTCGTTCATTGATGCTCAGGAATTCTCATAGGGTAGTTTTCGTCCCGCTATGGACAACCACCAAATGAGGGGTTTTCTTACAAAAAACCAGTTTTATCATGTCTTTTCCAAAATTGTCACACATGTCCTTTGACGCTCGGGAATTCCCGTTTTCGTCCCGCTATGGAGTGGGAAACCACGTATGTGTGTGGGGGGGGGGGGGGGTCTTAAAAGAACCCAGTTTTTGTCTGATCTGTTCCAAATTTGGTACATTTTTCTTTTGATGTTTCGGAATTCTCATAGTGTAGTTTTCGTCCCGCTATGTGTGGCAAACCCCATAGAAGTTTTCCTTATAAAAATCCAGTTTTCGTCGGATCTTTTCCAGATTCGGCCCAGATATCCTTTGATGCTGGAAATCCACATAGGATAGTTTCCCATGGGGTAGTATTCATATGGGGTACTACCCCATGTGATTAAAGAACCTATGTGCCAAATTAGAAAAAGATTTGAAAAAAGCCTGGATTTTTGTAAGGAAAAGTCCCCTAATTGGGGAGGGGCGTGCCCCTAAAGCGGAAAGAATATTTCAAACTGTTTGAACTACATCGCTATCGCTACATCGCGATGTAAGGATGGCGATGCATCACGATGTAGAAATTCCTACATCGGCCTGCCCCTACTGGGAATATAAAAGTGCTACTTCCTCAGCAGACGTTGGGTTCTGGAAAAATAAATCATGTGCCACTTTTATGCACAGTTACATCGATATATGCTCGGGAGAAAATTGCTGAGAAGTTTCTTCTTCATTGCATCGCATAAAAAAATTCCAGAAAAAAAAGAAGATTTTTATCCAACTTATACCACAAATTTCAAAGAAAAAGTACAATAAAATGGACAACTTTAAGTTAGTACATATTTGTTATAAAATTAGATAGAGAAAATAAAATTAGATAATCTTAAGAAAAAGCTTAACTTTTTCTTTTTCCAATTAATTATTTGTTTTATTAATTTTGCTTGTATGTAAAATGTTTATTTGGCCAAATTTATGTTTAATACAGGAACTTTATTATTGCATGCATTTCATACTTCAAACTTTAAAACAATTCCCTGCCAATTGCAAAAGGTATTTGAAAATATAAATCTTAAAAAAATGCAGATGTGAAATAAATCTTTTGGTAAAATTAATTTAGTGTAATGTTTGTTAAATAATTATAAAAATATACCTTTGCTTTTTACCCCTAAGTTTTTATTTTTATTTCCAAACATGTGTAACATGAAATCAATGTATAATATACGAACATTTAGAATATTGTTATAATTATGAAAAAGTCTTCGTCTGTCCTTGTTCCGATTATCTCCGTGATGTTGGATCTATCCTAAAAAAGTTTTAAAAAGAGAATATATACATAATAAGTAAAGGTTTAAGTCCATGGGTGTATGCCCTCATGCACATGGATCTTTTTTCTATTTCGAGGAAAGTTTTACGATTAAATTCAGCAGTTTATTTCTGAAATAAAACATGTTTTCACGATTTCTTTCAAAATCTGAGGGTTTTTTTTCATAAGTTAAAAAGCTACGATTCGCTTGTGACTTTGAAAAGCATCTGATTTAATTTGCATATTTTTCAAAATATATGATTATTTCAATGCTGACAGATTTTTTTCAAGCAGATTGCAAGAATGAGTTATTTTTACAGCGGATGAACAAAATTTTTATTTAGGCAGCTAGACTCTCAGTTAGTTTCTGAAATTAATTTCTGAATAGTATTCTAGAATTAGAGTTTCTTCAATTTATCGAGAATCAGCATTATTTAGCCATTAAACGAGTTAATTCTTTTGCACATCAAGTCGTGAATTTTCATTTTTTTGAGCTATAAAAAAATCAAAAGTGCGAAAATTGTTGATCTGTGATTTTTTTAAAAATGTATTTTTTATTTTAACCGATAGCCAAAATATACCGTTTTTTTCGATTTTCGTGTTCCGTTTTCTTCACGAATGTTTTCTGAAGTACTCTTCCCCCTACCCAAATTAGTTCCAATAAAGTACTTATGAATTAAGTAGTACTGAAACTGGTGATTATGATTTTATTTGCACTTTTTTCAGAGATTTTATTGTGCTATGTTATCAATAAACAACATTTACTTACCGAGCTTTACCTCCTTAAACTACTATCAAATTAGAGTCAAAAACCCAGGGCTCCAACACTCGAAGCCACGCTCCATTTCATAAGTTAACTAGTAATTACATAAAGCTATCTTCTAGCTGATGGATAGGGATTTAGTAGAAAAAAAAACTGATTTTTCTGATGTATGATGTAGCTGGGGTGCCTATTTCCCTCCCAAGTGTGGTTGTCCCCTCAATTTTATCACCTCCTCCCCAAACAAAAAAAAAAAAAAAAAAATCACCATCTATTACCGAGATTAAAATCCTTATAAAAAAACTTTTCAAAAAATTTTAATGGCATTGTCTGCCTCATGCCCCCCCCCTCTACAAGGACCCCTCTTTATGCTATTATTATTCGCATAAATTGCTGAAATAATTACCTTCCAAGGTGTTCGATGGCCTTTCTCTATTGTAGATGTTAATAAACAGATGATACAGCTATAATTGCTCCCCCCCCCAACTGTGATGGCACCCTCAATTTTATCGCGCTTCCCGCAAAACGCGATCTTCTACTGAAGAGACTTAACTCCTTTCCGAAAAACTTCTCTGATAATTTTAATCTCTGACAGAGATGGGCAGATTCGTATTCGTAAATCCGAATCCGAATTTGATTCACAGTACCTTAACGTGTCAATCCGAATACGAATACATTCGTATTCGCAAGTGTGAATCCGAATACGAAATTCGGATTCATACCTATGAATCCGAATCTGAATCTATTCAGATTCAGACCTATGAATCCAAATCATTTCTGATTTACATCTGTGAATACGAATCCATTTGGATTCACACATAGATTCACTGAAAAATTCAATTCAAAAGCCCAATATAAATAAATAAATGTCTGTCTGTACCTCGCTACAGGTCGAGTTTTCGGTGTTAGTGAATTTCTGAAGAAAAGTGACGATATTGTTATCTGTCCAAAAATTTTAAAAGTGGAATTCTACCAAAGTCATGTAAATTGAAGCTTGATTTGTTTATATAATTTTACCACAGATAATTTATCTCAATTTCACAACTTTAAAATGTAATGAATATACAGTGATTGATGTTACAAAGGACCAAATTTGATTGTAAAAATTTGTTGATGTTACAGATACTTGTACCGTTGAAAATGCAGATTCTCTCTGAAACGTTTCGTTTAAAAAAAAGAACAAATATATTATGATGGAAGAAAACGGTTTTTTATTCAATAATACAAACATACATTTCAACACTCCATCTCCGGAAGGAAGCATCGATCACAAAGATAATTATTTACTAATAGTTCTACTAACCAAATTTCTCACGAAAAACAGAAAATGTGTAAAATAAAGCTAGGTTGTATTTTGTATTTCACATTTCTTTTCAACTATCGCAACCGTTGACTACTGCGAAAACGTTCCTGTTTGTACCAAAGAGTTTTATCATAGGGTAGAGGAACGACTCGTATACTGCTTCCAATGGCCTTGGCCGCCATGACCAAGCACGGAGACCAGTTTGAGAGAGATTAGAGTGGCAAGAACGGTAGTTTCGTTATGAAACGTAATGAAATTTCAAGCGGCGATAAATGTTTTTTAGCGTCAAATTGCTGATATTTTCCCTCAAATGCATAATTTTATGGATATTATTATAATAATGCATAATTAAATGGAAATAACGATGGAATCTGGTGGATATTTTTGTCAAATAATTTGAGGTTAAACTGTATAAAAAGTTTTAATGAATGATTTATAAAAACATAATGCACTGACAGAATACAGTGATTTTCAACAGATGAATTGGGAAATTTTTAATCAGTACTCAAGAACAACAAAAAAATTCGACATATTTTATTAAACAGATTATAAAATAGTGTTTAAATTGTCAAATCTTACTTCATAACAGGGTTGATAAAAATCAGGATTTTTAAAAATATATATATAAAAGCTCGGATTTTTTTATTTAAATCGGATTTTTCTGATTTAAATAGAATTTTTAAAATTTAAATTTATTTAAATATAGTATTTGATACTAACAAGTTAAAATGCTCAAGTTAGATGTTAAATTAGATAATTCTTTTCCTCCTTTATGGTTAAAATTTTTTTAAATCTAAGTTTGAGTAATTCAGAAATCAGTAAAAAAATAATTACACATCTGAGCTTGATAAAATCTTGCTACAATATAAAGTCCCATATCCATATGGGTGTATTTCCCAGAAATTTTTTAACAATCAAAATAAATAACACCTTTCTTTTTTCTAAGGAAAAAAAGGAAATAATATGGAAGTACATAAACTGAGAAAGAATAAAAATAGCGTAGAACATTGAATTATTTTCCTTTTTTTTTTTTTGGAAAAATAACACCTGAAATAAAATGCACGAAAAAAAAAGGAAACCATACGCTTCTTGCATTTTAAATACTTTAATAAAACTCATCAAGGACTGAAAAGAAGACTGTTTTTTAGAATTCTTATCTTATAAAACGCATGCATATATTTTTTTCTCTCACTGTTTTGACTTACTGTAGTAAGTTGAGGAGGATTGTATGTTTATTTTTTAGTGAATGAGTAAATAGCTTAACTAGGGTGGGTCAAAAATACATGTAAAACAAGAAGTTCTGTCTAGAACTAGACGAGCCTACTTTCCCGTATACCCACACTACTTTCTAGTACCTGATCAATATTTTCAAAAATAGCTAAAATCGCAAATTTTTTCAAACATATTTTTAAAATACTTTCTGCTGATTTCTAGAAATAAAATATTCCTCACCATCTTAGCAGCAACTTTTAAACAAAGCAGCTAATGCACTTTTTTCCATTAAAAAAACTTTAACAGCTTTCAAAACGAAAAAATAATAATTAAAATTAATAAGCTCATTAAAATAAATACATCATATCAAAAAAAAAAGAAAAAAATCTTTTCTTTTTCCATTGTTGCCAAAAACATTTTTTTAAATGAATTAATGCACTTACCAAAACAAAAAAAAAAAAAAAAATAAAAAACACAATAAAATGTCAACTTAAAGAAATAATTTTCTTTGTCAAAAAAAATCGTCTGCGCATATCTTTATGTAGAAACATATATGACTTCGAGTTTATTTGCTAAAAACTGAGTACCTAAATTGAAACTTGAGCGTAAAAATAAAAATAAGTCATATCAACAATAATTATTGCACAGTTAAAACCAAAGCTGCGGAGTCGGAGTCAATCTCATTTTGAAATAAAGGAGTCGGAGTCGAATATTTAAGAATCGGAGTCAGTCATTTGTCCTCCGTGTATAAATTTTTGCCAAAACTACGAAGACGGGGAGTAGGAGTCCGATTAATTGTCGGGCACAGGAGTCGGAGTCGGAGTTAAATGCCCGTAAATTCTCGGAGTCGAAGTCTGGAGTTTGGCGTCAAGAGTTATTTCCAAAAAAATTTGTTTGAAGTAAATCCGCCTTCAAGTACGGAATCTACATTGACTTTCAGTTTCCTCGTAGGCGCTATTGTTAAGGGATTTGAACTGTTCAAAATTGAACGGAAATTTGTTCAAACCAAAAAGATATTTTATATACAAGTTTTTCATCAAAATCTTTTCCTACAAAGTTTGTTTGAAGCAAATTCGCCTCACAGTTCGGAATTGCCTTGAATTTCCTCGTAGGCGCTAATGTTAAGTTTTTTTGAACTGTTCAAAATTGAACAAAAAATAGTTCAAATCAAAAAGTGAAATATGGGAATGAGGTGTCCTCGCCGAGATCTTTCGAACAAAAAAAAGTTTTTTCGAATCGGACTATTCATTCAAAAGTTATTAGGGGGGGGGGGACAGACAGACCGACAGACATTTTTCCCCCATCTCAATATCCTACTTTCCAATTTTTAATTTTTCGATATTTATTTAATTATTTTATTTATTTTTGACTTTTTTTTTTGTTTTCCGCGATATTTTAAAGATGCATTAAGCCTTCTTTCATGCTTTTTTCTTCTTTTTCTGACTTTTACTGGGAAAGTAGGCTTAATAGTTTCTAATAGCTAACAGGACACCCGTCAATATTTTTAGACTTGTGGATAGTAATGTATCGGAAGAATTTTGACTTCTTATTTCAACTAAAAGAGAGTGCTCAACTCCCTCCCCCAAACATCGTAAGTATGGGGAGGGCTGTTAAAAATAACAATGCTACATATTATAATATGCAAAAGTAATATGCATATACATTGCAAAAAGAAAAAAAATATTTACAAAAACACAGCTGGGGAAATTAAATGTTTCCAAATTTGTGACATTTTCCATGCTACGACTAATGTTAAATTGAGCACCCTTTTAAAATTTGAGTAAGAAACTAAAACTTTTACAGCAAAAAAACTATTAGTAAGTCTGAAAAAAAAAAGGTGTGTTCTGGATTCTAGCTAAAAAACGTTTTTTTGAACCACTCTAAGCTTAACTCTTAATAGTACGTATCCAATTTAATTTATTATTTTTAATTTCATTGAAAGGTAATCTCGTTTCATATATATATACTTTGCAAGTTTTTCTTTTTTAATGTTAATTGCTACTATGATTTTTTTATATTTTTCTTCGGTTTCAATTACATTTATTTAATAACAATATGAATTTTTTTTTTGTTTCTTTTAGTAAGATTACTTATCATTCCGAGGACAATTCTTTGAATTCGGGATGCGAACCTTTTCAAAAATTGCGATTTTCGCTTAGATCAGCACTAAGTGGTGATTTTTTCAAGCCGGTGATAATGCCGATGCTATTTCCCTACAGAGAGGTTCTCATAAATCTATTCGAGCTTTATGTTTAAAATGTGATGCGAATGTTCCCTCCAAAACTAAAGAAGTTCAGGTGAACATTTTGAATACTTCGAATTTAATACGCCATTTACAGCGATACCACTCCACTGATACTGTAGAAGAATTCAAAGCTAGTCTTATATCTGCTAGGGAAGAATTCGTTATCACGAACCCCCTAGGGAGGTCCCTAACTTGGGAAAATGAACATTTTTTTTGTCTTATTTTTAAAGAAACAAATCTACACACTTATACCTTGTCTTGAAGGGACGTAGTAAGGCACATCCTGAAAATAGAATACTTCGTTCGAATGGAAAACGTATGATTAATATGCTATTAGAGGTAAAAGCTCAAAACTGTCCCAAGTATGGGCACTTGACGGTACGAAAAATTAGCGAAAGTTTTTAGTGTTCATGACCATAAAATCATGATTTTTAACTTTTTATGGACTTCTAAAACCTGAGTCCAGTAGTATTCGACTTGGGGCTCCAAATAGTAGGAAGTTTTCGGGTCAATTACTTAGTTTGACGCCAATAAATATATATACATCCAAAAACTCGCTAACACCCAAAACTCGAACTGTAGCGAGGTACAAAGAAACATTTATTTATTATATTGGCCTTTTAAAGTGAAATTTTCAGTGAATCCAAGTGTGAATCCAAATGGATTCGTATTCACAGATGTGAATCAGAAATGATTTGGATTCATAGGTCTGAATCCGAATAGATTCGGATTCGGATTCATAGGTATGAATCCGAATTTCGTATTCGGATTCACACTAGCAAACATGAATCTATTCGAATTCACACTTGTGAATACGAATGTATTCGTATTCGGATTGACACGTTAAGGTGCTGTGAATCAAATTCGGATTCTGATTTACGAATACGAATCTGCCCATCTCTGATCTCTGATAGTTTTAACTTAGCATCATGACCCCCCCCCCCCTCCTCCCAAATGGGCACGCCTGCTTTAGCTATTATTATTCGAATGAACCGATGTAATATTTACTTATCAAAATGTCCGATGGCGTTTCCCTGTTGCAGATCTTGGTATGCAGATGATGTAACTAGGGGTACCCATTCCCTCCAACTGCGATGGCACCTCTCAATTTTACCAAGCCCGCATTTTCCCCCAAAAATTGCGACCCACTGATAAAAAGACTTGAAACTTTTAGAGGAATTACTTTAGAAGAATTTAATAGTACAATCTGCCTCATGGTCCCCCCCCCCCCCGCACACACACATGAGCATTCTTTCTGTAGCTATTATTATTAGAATACATCGCTGAAATATTTATTCACCAAGATTGTTGATGGCTTTTCTCTGTTGCAGACATTAGGCATTGCATTTATATGTTTTTCAACCCCCTCCCTCCATAAAATGTTGAATTTAACGACATAAATCTATCGATTTATTGAAAATATCGATATTAGGAGAGCGATATATAGCGGTATTAAAATTCTGATATCGCTCAGCCGTATTAGGTATTAAGCTCCAGATCTTTCTAGACCATTACGCACTTGTGTATGAAATATTTTCTGAAGGATACAAGGTTCTGTAGACCCATCAAGTATATAAGTTATCTTTAAAAAGTTATAGATAGGCACGTACGCATATAATTTAAAAACTACACTACAACTTTCTCAAAATATCGTAGATGCCTTATAAAGTATAAACTTATCAAATTATTCGATAGTTAATTTTGTAGTATATTTTGATTTTCAATTTTTTAATTTATCAATGTAACATGAAAACTTACGTTTTTCGAGTAAATAAAGTGTAAATTTTAATAAATAGCAAAATAGAATAATAGCATAATATAATAATTTTACATAATAATGACGTTTTTTTTTTTTTTCAAATTCAAATTTTTTCGGTTTTTTCATTTTTTGCAAAAATTTTCCATAGTCTTTTTTTTTTTTTTTTTGTACATCAAAAAGTAGAGATTCCAAAAAAAAACTCGAACCATTTTTTTTTAAAAAATCAGACATTTTGACGTGAGATTTTTCGATTGAAATTTTGATGCTTTTTAAATATTAAATCAAAATAAGGAGAAACAATAAATATTTTAAATCAAGAAAATTACAATGTATTTGAGACATAAAAAGGTAACTTTTCACTAAGTTTCGTGAAAAAAATGTTTTTTTTTTTGTGGGAAATAAAAATAAAAAAACCAAAAAGTCGGTTTTTGAATTTTTCGCATAAATTTTGAGCTTATGTGAGAAAAGTGCGAATACAAAAGTTGTAGACCTTTGTATTACTAACAACTTTGGCATTTAATGTTTTTCGATAGGACTCGTAGTTTTGCCGGAAATCGTGACAAACTGTTTTCCCCCTTAAACCCCCCAACCTTCCCCTTTCCAAACCTCAGATCGCCCGTAAATTATTTTTCTTTTTGATTTTATTATATTTTCTTACTTTTCTAATGGGTTTCATTCTGTTCTAATTTTCTTTCAGTCTCAAACATTATTGGCACTGGCCTATAAATGTTTTGTCATTTTTTATATCCAAGTATCCTAGTGAGATCGAGATATTTTGTTTAGAGCAACAGCCTTAGGATGCACGTTATCTTCTTATACGTTTTCTTTTGATAATTAAAAGCAAATTAAAGCACAGGGGTTTTTCTAATAATTCTATTTCGATTCAAAAATTATAGAGGTTTTTTTTTTTTTTTTGCATTGCCTTGATAATTGAAAGTTATTTTTAATGTAATTAAATTAAAGTAAATTTACGCAAGTAAGCTAAAAATATGGCTATTATCTGTCTGAAATATATAAATCTTAAAGTTAGGTAAACTTTTTGAAATATGCTCGATATTCTTGTACTAAAGATTAAAACTTGAAGATTTAACTCGAACCCGGAAACTGCAATGCAAAAGAGGGAAACATATTTGAAATAATTTTACTTACATTGCTGTAACACACATTAATATAACAACAATATGTAATATTTTCTTGGTTGAAAATTACGTACGTTTCTTTTATGTACAAGAAAAACTCGTTGTAATTAACTCGGGAATCGTCAAAATGGATATTTCGCGTGTCTATACGTTCTTAGGCACTTATCCAGGTGTGGTCGAGTCGAAAAATACTCTACATTCATTCGGAGGTGAGCAAAATGGAAATTTAAGTCGGTTTTTGAGTGAAAATTGTTTCCCGAATACAATGGTTTCTTTTTTGTAAAAGGAAGTAAAAAGGAAGATTGAAATTTACATTTGCTTTAAAAGCTTGAAAGTTTTTAAGATATTACTGTGATTAATACTCCTCATTTCTCTTCTGTCTTCCTCTCTTTTTAGGAATAATGCAGTTCTAGACGCTTAATAATCTACATCAAAGTTCATAACCTTTGACCAAGCTGTAGAAAAGGCCAAAACGCCGTCATAAGGAACAAATAGTAATGAATATTTTATGCGAATATTACAAGGTACCGCAAAAACCGAACTTCGCGGCAATTAAAAAAAATAAGTTAAAGAAAAACATTCTAAATGACATTTGGTATTTTTGGTGCTTGGAAAAACATATTAAAAAAACATTTGGTATTTTTAATATGTTTTTCCCTTAGGAAATCCACATGTTTAATTAGGAGTGAAAGAAAAAGTAAATTTTTCTCCTCAAAACTGACTTTAATATTTTTGAACTGTTGGAAGTTGAGCGAAATTGTATTAAAATTGAAAAAAAAAAAAAAAATTGAACTAACATGTCCATGTAAAAAGTTAAAATAAAATTGTCTTGTTACATAAAAGCGTTTAATTTTCTTGTACCAAATATTTTCTTTGATAATTTTCAGTTAGGATGTATTAGCCAACCAGACAGATAAACACATTTTCTACATCTTCAAAATCCTATTTTTAATTTTCATGAACATTTTGATTATCATTTATTCACTTATTTATTTTTATTTCTTTAAAATATTCTCTACTATTAATGATGCGTTAAATAATCTTATCTCATTACGCTTTTGTTTTAATCATAAGTAGAGATAAATTTGTGAAAAATTATTTTCTTAGTGACTCAATTACTTTACAATTTAAACTGACACAGTGTAAGTTATAAACCCTTCTATGAAATTAGTAAATTCCTGTATGTTTCATATTAAACAGTTTTCCTTTGAAAAATGATGCTAGTCCCGCATTTTCTAATGGTGTTCATATGTGCTCCATACCTGCTCTCATCTGCCCACCTGTAGGAGCACATGTTAACAACTGAAGACAGTATTTAAAAACTTCATAAAATAAAGAAATATTTTTTTAAAAATATCTCAAAAATTCCATAAACTAAAGAAAATACTACTATTCAATCATGGAAACATTTTTGCGCTGAAAAATTGATAATACATTTCGAACGAGCTGATGTGTGAATCACATGACTTCCTTTTACTCCAATTTAATGTCATTTCCCCATTACTGGCAATTCTAATATGATTCAATACTTTACTCTCTAAATATCACTAACAGTGGCCAAATTGAAACCAGATTAAAAAAAAAAAAAAAAACTGCCAAATTCGTTGCCAAGTTGGCTACAAAACTTGGCGACCAAAAGACTGGCGATATATCGCCAAGTGTCTGCCAAATTATAACACCACTTGAGTTTACATCGAAATTAACAATGATTTCCCCCCAAAAGGGGGCAAAAGACCCCTTTAGAGACACCCGAATGCATCCAAAAGGGGAGGTGCACAACTAGACCCCACTAGGAGTCTATGTACCAAATTTCAACTTTCTAGGACTTACCGTTCTAGAGTTATGCGACATGCATACGCACATACAGACGTCACGAGAAAATTCGTTGTACTTAACTCGGGAATCGTCATTATGGATATTTCGCGTTCTTAGGCACTTATTCACGTGTGGTCGCGTCGAAAAAAAAAAAAAAAACCTCAGTATTCATTCGGGGGTGAGTAAAATAGAAATTAAGGTCGGTTTTTGAGTGAAAATTTTTTCGCGAATACAACACAAACTTTTTACTTCCTTTTACAAAAAAGGAAGTATTGTATTCTCGAAAAAATTCTCACTCAAAAATCGGCCTTAATTTCCATTTTTCTCACCCCCGAATGAATGTTGAGTTTTTTTTTCCGACTCGGATCACACGTGGATATATGCCTAGGAACGTACAGACACCCGAAATATCCATTTTGACGACCCGAGTTAATTACAACGAATTTTCTCGTGACGTCCGTATGTGCGTATGTATGTGCGTATGTGCGTACGTGCGTATGTGTGTATGTATCTCGCATAACTCAAAAACGGTATGTCCTAGAAAGTTGAAATTTGGTACGTAGACTCCTAGTGGGATCTAGTTGTGTACCTTCTCTTTTGGTTGCATTCGAATGTTCCTAAGGGGGTCTTTTTCCCCTTTTTGGGGGGAATCATTGTTAATTTCGATGTAAACTCAAATGGTGTTACAATTTGTCGGACACTTGGCGATATATCGCCAGTCTTTTGGTCGCCAAGTTTTGTCGCCAACTTGGTGACAAATTTGGTGATTTTTTTTTCTTTTTTCCTTTTTTAAATTTGGTTTCAATTTGTCCACTGTTGGTGATATTTAGAAAGTAAACTATTGAATCACATTAAAATTGCCAATAATGGGGAAATGACATTAAAGTGGAGTAAAAGGAAGTCATTCGATGCACACGTCAGCTCGTTTTGTAAAAGGAAGTAAAAATGAAAAAAATGAAAAAAAAAAAGTTCACATTTACGTGTGCTCCCTTTCCTCCATATAGCTTTTTCTGTGATC
This sequence comes from Uloborus diversus, assembly GCF_026930045.1. Taxonomy (NCBI): domain Eukaryota; kingdom Metazoa; phylum Arthropoda; class Arachnida; order Araneae; family Uloboridae; genus Uloborus; species Uloborus diversus. Next base: position 16,170,746 of record NC_072733.1, on the reverse strand, counting down.
GTTCTGCTCAGTTTCATGAAATATGGCACAAAACTAGTTTGGAGTATGAAAAGTAGGGCATCTAAATTCGTTGTTTCTTGAAATTTTACTTTGTTCTTTTTTACTTCCTTTTACAAAAAAGGAAGTATTGTATTCGTGAAAAAATTTTCACTCAAAAATCGACATTATTTCCATTTTACTCACCCCCGAAGGAATGATGAGTTTTTTTATCGACTCGACCACACGTGGATAAGTGCCCAAGAACATATAGACACGCGAAATATCCATTTTGACGATTCCCGAGTTAGTTACAACAAGTTTTCTCGTAAAGTCTGTATGTACGTATGTATGTATGTGCGTATTTATGTCGCATAACTCAAGAACGGTATGTCCTAGAAAGTTGAAATTTGGTACGTAGACTCCTAGTGAGGTCTAGTTGTGCACCTCCCCTTTTGGTTTCATTCGGGTGTTTTTAAAGGGGTCTTTTGCCCCTTTTTGAAGGAAATCATTGTTAATTTCGATCTAAACTCAAGTGGTGTTATAATTTCTCGGACAATTGGCAATATATCGGCAGTATTTTGGTTGCCAAGTTTTGTCGCCAACTTGGCGACAAATTTAACGATTTTTTTTTGAGCAATCACGATTGCTTATTTTTCTCATTTGACTGTTTTTGGCGTCCGTGCCTTTTTCAACTTGGACCAACGAGCAACACCGCCCACCGTCCTCTTCAGGCGGCGCGGCGTGGCTGCACCGCTTCTGAGCTATCCGCTCCTCCTGCTCGGAGGCGTCCATGTCCTACACACACGCACGCTCACACACTCACACACATACACACACACGCCTACGTACATACACACAGGTTTACGCACACACACAAGCCTACACACTTGCACACACAACTATGCACACGTAACCGCCCATGAGGAGAGGCAGGCTTGGAGTGGGGAACAGGAGCTGTTTCTAGAAACAATAACTCCAATGAGTAGGGTCCTGTCTCAGTTCGTGATTGCGAAAAAAATAATTTGAATTCAAAATTTCAGAATTCAAATTAATTCTTTTTTTTTTAATCTGGTTTCAATTTGGCCACTGTTTGTGTTATTTAGAGAGTAAACTATTGAATCACATTAAAAATGCCAATAATGGGGAAATGATTTAAATTGGAGTAAAAGGAAATCATGTGATGCACACATCAGCTCGTTTAATGTAAAAACTACATTGCGATATGAGGTACCACCAAGTTTAACATGGCTGTGTTAATACTCAAGTATGGAAATATTTTACTGATTGATTATATAGAATAAGCAGGAAGGGGGGGGGGCACAAAATGAATTTCTTGCCCAGTGTCTTCAAATATCTTAGTCAGGCCCTGGGGGGAGGGAGAGACTGAAATAAAAATGTGACCCATGTCCAATATCAGAATGATCGGGCTCTGCTGTAATCCCAAAAATTCTTGATTCCCAGTACGCTAATCATTGCTTTTTACTTCCTTTTACAAAAAAAGGAAGTATAGTATTCGCAAAAAAATTTTCACTCTAAAATCGACTTTAATTTCCATTTTGCTCACCTCCGAATGAATGTTGAGGTTTTTTTTTCGACTCGACCGCACGTGGATAAGTGCCTAAGAACGTATAGATACGCGAAATATCCATTTTTGACGATTCCCGAGTACGAGTTATTACAACGAATTTTCTCGTGACGTCTGTATGTACGTATGTGCGTATTTGCGGATGTGTGTATTTATGTCGCATAACTCAAAAACGGTAAGTCCTAGAAAGTTGAGATTTGGTACGTAGACTCCTAGTAGGGTCTAGTTGTGCACCTTCCCCTTTGGTTTTCATTCGAATGTTCCTAAGGGTTCTTTTGTCCCTTTTTAGGGGGAAATCATTGTTAATTTCGATATAATCTCAAGTGGTGTCATAATTTCCCGGACACTTGGCGATATATCGCCAGTCTTTTGGTCGCCAAGCAGACGCCAAATTCGGCTTTTTTTTTTTTTTTTTTGAGCAATCACGATTGCTTATTGTTCTCATTTGACTGTTTTTGGCGTTACGCTGATTTTTCCCACCGCCACCCTCCGCACCATTACCGTGGACCGGCTGGCTCCTCACGATGCTGCACCTATAGCGAAAGCCGTCTCCAGGTTGCATCCATGTCCTACACACACGCGCATACATACACAACTACACACACACACGCACACATACACACACACACAAACACATACACACATACAAACACTTACACACACGCATACATACAGACACCCACACATACACACACACATACACAACTACCCACACATTCATGCATGCACACAGACACAAACACATATGCCTACCACACATACACATCCCCCCCGCACACATTCATACACACACACATACACATAACCCGTACACACAAACACACACGCCTACATACACACACTCGTGATTGCGAAAAACACAATTTGAATTCAAGATGTCAAAATTCAAATTAATTTTTTTTTTTAAATCTGGTTTCAATTTGGCCACTGTTGGTGATATTTAGAGAGTAAACTATTGAATCACATTAAAATTGCCAATAATGGGGAAATGACATTAAATTATAGTAAAAGGAAGTTATGTGATGCACACATCAGCTCGTTTTATTTCAATTTTAGACCTAAAAACGGCATGAAACTGCTTTTTCATGTGAATAAATTAATGTGTCGTTTCGAGTTTGGTACCATGGGAAAGTACGTAGAACTTTTCGAGATGAAGCTTGCTACTCGTGTCGAAACTCGATGATCCTTAATTAATTACAACATGAGTTAAAATCTTTAAAGTTAGTGGAAGTTCAGCTGAGTTATTTTCATCGTCTGAGTGATAAAATAGCAGAGAAAAATGAGTTAAATTGAATTATTTTCCAAACTAAATGTTTTCGTCTCTTCCCCAGCCCCCTCCCCAAGTTTTATTAAACCTTGCTTTCGGTAACTAAAAAAATATAATGTAGCTGCTTAGCATTATTTAATTTTTTTTTTTTTTTGTACTTTTAAGGAACTATAGTTGAATTTTAACCAAAATAAAAATGCATTAACTGGGGACGGGGGGAGAGGGAAAAAAGGTCGAACACGAAAGTACTTGGTGGAAAGCTGGAAATTGCTTTGATCTAAGCCGTATATGTCTGGAATGAACATACTAAGTTTTCCCTCTTCTTCTAAGTGAACTTTAGCTGTTACGGCCAAATTAGTGACAAAAACACCTGTTGTTTCATTAATATAACAATATCTCAAAAATAGCGATTCCAATTTTCATACATATTTACAGATTACTTGTAGAAATTAAAATTCTGAACAAAATGAGTAGCTACAATATATATCTTTGTTAAATACTAAGCGCACAACTTAATTTCAAAGTTTGGTTAAAATTACTAATCAAACGCTTCAAGTCAGAACGTTACCTATCCAATTCGCACCGGCCCTCCCCGAGACCCCCTGGAATAAAACGCCGCAACACCAAATCACACGGCGTTGCTTTCCTACCTACGGAAGCAGCTGCACAGGTACGTAAACATCAAGTTGACATACTAGATGTTGTAGAAAACAATTTATTTCATTACAATGTAACAATGAAATGAAACGACCTGATGTGTGCATCACATGACTTTCTTTTACACAAGTTTAAAGTTATATCACCATTATTGGCAATTTTAATGTGATTCAATTGTTAACTCTCTAAATATCACCAACAATGGCCAAATGAAAACCAGATTTAAAAAAAAAAATCGCCAAATTTGTCGCCAAGTTCCCGAAAAAACTTGCCGACCAAAAGCTTGGCGATATATTGCCAAGTGTTTGAATAAATTATAACACCACTTGTGTTTGCATTGAAATTAACATTGATTCCCCCCCCCCAAAAAAGGTGTCAACGACCCCCTTTGGAACATCCGAATGCAACCAAAAAGGGAGGTGCACAACTAGACCCCACCAGGAGTCTACGTACCAAATTTCAATTTTCTAGGATATACCGTTCTTGAGTTATGCAACATACGTCCGCATATACGCACATACATACAGACGTACATACGGACGTCACGAGAAAAGTCGTTGTAATTAACTCGGGGAACGTTCAAATGGATATTTCGGGTGTCTATACGTTCTTAGGCACTTATCCGCGTGTGGTCGGGTTGAAAAAAGAAACTGAACATTAATTCGGGGGAGAGCAAAATGGAAATTGATGCCGAATTTTAAGTGAAAATTTTTTCGCGAATACAATGCTTCCTTTTTTGTAAAAGGAAGTAAAAGGATCCAATTTGTATACCAAACTCATTTTATTTCTCAAAAGGAAGCACAAAAATACTTACAGGTTAATTTCAAGTAAAATTATCTAGAGAAAATGACTGATTTTGAATGCCATAACTTGAATTAGAAAATTAGTTTTCTTGATATAAAATAATTTTTTACTTTAAACAATTTAAATATTTCATCTGTAATAATAAATGTTTTGCTGTGAGACATGGTATTACATAAGATGCGGTTTAGGAAATCAACAGAAAATATTACAAATTCAAAGTTTTAAAGAAATGCGCATTAAAAGCAATAGATTAGTATTTGAAAAAATGTATTATTACAACAAAAGAATTTCAAGTACAAAGGGCAGTCATCTATTCTTCAAAAAAGTTATTTTCCTATTAACAGAGTAAAATAGCAAATATTAAAACAAAAAGCAAAAATTTGATATACGTAGCAACTTTAAGTAGTTTTCGGAACAAAAAGCTGAAAAGCGTTAAAAATTCAGACACATAAAACATAAACTAAAGAATTTGCAAAAATTACAAAAAAAAAAAAAATAGTTTAGAAATCCAAAAATCGTTTCTAAGAGATGTGTAGTGAAATTACATTCGATCCTTATTTAAGATTTTTTTTGCTAGATCACAGCAGCTCTTCATTAACAAATATTCATCTTTTTAACAAACGATAGACGATAAATAACTGAATTTTTGGAAAAATACTAAGCATTTTTCATTATGAACTCAAAGGTACAAAATAACTTTTCTAGGTCAAAAAGGACAATTTAAGAATTTCTGTAGTTTTCGAAAATTCCAAGAAAATTACACCACAAACGAAGAAAAGTGCGGCTCAAGTCATGAAGAGAATTTCTCTTAAAATTATCTACCTTTCAATCATAACTTTGAGTGTTGAAACATGCATATTTTTCTTATTGGGAAAGTGGTTTGAAATGACTAGAACCGCACTTTTCTTCGGTTGTCCTTGTTGTGGACAATTCTTAAATTGTCCTTTCTGACCTAGAAAAGTTATTTTGTTCTTTTGGGTGCATTATGAAGTGCTTAGTATTTTTTTAAAAAGTCAGTTATTTTATTCTTTTTAGTGTAAATGTATTTCAGAAATAGAATAATTTTACCATCACGAAACTTCACCTTATTTTTTTATATAAATGCTCGGTTTTAAAAGGGAAAAAAACCTATATACGTATCCTAAACTTTAAGCAGTCGGCACTAAAAATTAATCTTTGTTCCTCTCTAGGATTTATGCTTGCTAATTTCATGCTTGCTTCAGAGAAGCCTTGGTTCAAAATTTTCATTATCATTGCTTTTAACATTACTGTTGCAAGGCAACAAAATTTGTAACAATGGGTTTTATATTTAAACATTTAATAGGGAAATTACATGAAACTTGCTGTTTTCCATCCTAATTGAAATAATAATTTTATTTTAGAATTTTAATTGCTCATTGTTAAGTTGTACGTTAAGACTAAGCAAATCATTTAGTGAAATCTTAGAGTCTCTAATTGGTCTAGTTGCTGAGATATAAGCGAAAGCAGGCCTCAGATTAATTACTCCGTGACAAACAGGCCAAGAATAATAAAAGTGCTTAGTAAAAATTCACCACCAGGCATAAAAAGTTACAATGTAATAATATACACGTGGGTCACCTAAATTAATACGCTGAGCATGGCTAAAACATTTGAAAACATGGGAAAGTTTGGTGATGGAAAACAACATAAATTTTCTCGCTTAATTTGACCATGATAGTATTTTATGGCTGCTTTAAACAAATTTTTGAATTCCACGTTCTTTAACTTCAATCACGTCACCTTCCGTACATAATTTATCCCAAATCACACAAGTCAGTCATATTTTTCCAAAATACTAGTTCACTCACGTAATCACTGATTGAGCGAAATAGTACCATTTCTCCCAGCAAAACATTTGATATTATTAAGTTTTCTTCAAATTGTGTAAATTCAAAAATTGATTTATTTCAAGAAAAGTAACTGGAAAAGTTTTTCACCTTGAACATAATACAGTCGGACCTCTATATAAGGTCACCCCTCGGGACTTTACGAAAATGACCTTATAAGCGGGGTGACCTTATAACCGATCCATGTATATTTATTGATAAATAAACATGTATATACATTAAATATTTTCAAAATTTAATACTTTCAAAAATATCAGTAATTAGGGTATAAAAGTTTAATAGATTTGAACCAATTAAAACTTTTGAAAGCAGTAGGGCATTTTGAAATGATTTTTTTAAACTTTCATTTAGAGTAAAGCTGCATACAAATATGCCCAAGCAGAGAACTGATGAGCAACTTATCATAAATACAGGATTGATAGGATTTTTCTTTCGTTTAAGCACAATGGTTTCTAATTGTTTTCTGAAAATTTGATCGATATGTACACGCTAGGTGCCCTCATTACTACTGCTTCATATTTTAGGGTCACTGTCGTAATACTCACTTTCTACTGCATTTGGTGCACAACATGCTACGTAATAAGAATACGACTTTTCACTTTTTAAGGATCGTACATCGCGAAAAATTCTTGGAAGTGAATCTATTAAGCACTGAAATTATTTAAAGAAATCAGACAGAAGTGACCTTATAAGCGATTAATGTATTATGACCTGACCACATATCCGATAAGGCACAACATAGAATTCCTATTCAGTGAGCCGGGACTTCAGAAAAGTGACCTTATAAGCGAGGTGACCTTATAAGCGAGTGACCTTATATCGAGGTCTGACTGTACTGATTTTCTAATTCAAATTATGTCACTCAAAACCAGTCATTTTCTCTGGATAGTTCTACTTGAAATTAACCTATCAGTATTTTTGCGCTTCCTTTTAAGAACTAAAATGAATTCTGTATGAAGATAGGATTCTTTTTCATTTCTTTGTTACATTGTAATGAAATAAATTATTGTTTTCAATAACATCTAGTGGCGTCAACTTGATGAATACGTACCTGTGTAGCTGCTTCTGTAGGTAGAAAAGTACCGTCATGTGTTTTAGTGTTACGGCGTTCTATTCCAGGGGTCTTGGGGAGACCCTCCCCGAGGTGGGAGTGGCAAAGGTACGTTCTGGCTTGAAGCGCTTGATTAGCGGTTTTAGCCAAACTTTGAAATTAAGTTGTGCGCTTAGTATTTAACAAAGATATATATATATATTGTAGATACTCATTTTGTTCAAAATTTTAATCTCTACAAGTAATCTACCCATATGTATGGCTATTGGAACCGCGCTTTTTAGATATTGTTAAATTAATGAAAAAACAGGTGTTTTTTGTCACTAATTTGACGGTAACGGCTAAAGCTCACTTAGTAGAAGGGGGAAAACTTAGTATGGTCATTCCAGACCTATACGACATAGATTAATGCAATTTCCAGCTTTCCACCAATTGCTTCCGTATTCAACTCCCCAACCACTGAGCTATATAAAAACTGTTTACACGCGTTTATGTCAAGTGATCCAAAATTTGGGAAATTTTTTCCCTCACCATTCTGTATTTCTTTGAAATTTGGCTCATCAAATGTATACTTCAAGGTAATTAAAAGTCCAAAATTTTAGATTTTTATCTCTTTTATTTTTTTTTATTTATGAGACTTTGATTTTCGAAAAACCCTCTTTTTTTCATGGATTAGATGCTGTTTAATGAATTGCTGGTCCATTAGATGCTGTTTAATAGGATATGCAACATGAATAATTTCAGAAAAATTTTCATTTTTAAAATATTAAATTTAAATTTCTCAGAAAACGTAAAATGAATTTTTTAAAAATGTTTCCCAAAAACTTGTGTGTATTTTATCCTTATTTGTGGAAAGTTTCAAGTAGGGATCGCAATGGGATCATTCTTTTATGAATGTTTAAATAAAATTTGACTTATGAAATAATGACATTTTTCAGATTCTAACTAGTTAAATATGGGGTTCTCCTACTGGGGATGGTCTAGTAAGTAGTAATTGATCATGACTATGCTTGAAACCTGATGCTTTTTTTTTTTTCAGACCAAGTGTTTCTTTTTTAATACGAACTTCACAAAGTGTACTTGATTAATTCACTATCTGATAAGGAAAGTTATGATTCATTTCATCCCTACCCCTGCACCAACCTTCAATTTTGGAGGGAGAAGAGAAATAGTTTGCCCCAAGATCATAGCAAAATAGTATTATTTCCCCCCGTATTGTTTCAGTGTTTTTCCTTTCTTTTCACACTAAACTAAAAATAAATCTAAGTGTCAGATTATATGTCTGTCTGCATAAAACTCTTTCTACAACATTTGGAGTGCAGCTGTTTTTTTCTTTTCTTTAATGCTAGTTTTCTTTTTAATTTCAGTTGTAAAGTAGAGTAATGCACCGAGATCTATTTATACATATATTAAAAGCAGTTATAGATCAAAAAAATTTTGCTAGTTTGAGCATAACATTCCATGTTGTTAAGCTTCAATCCAGATTGCCCTCCCCCCGCCCTCCTCCTCACCCTACCGTCCCACTGTCCGAAAGAAAAAAAAAAGTTGCAAATGAGTGGTTCTATATTTGTCTGTTAAAGTTTTTCAGACTTTTAGTTTTTACGACCCCCCCCCCCCTCCTTTATAAGCCATAGTCACTACTGATGTTTAGCAGCGTGCGTCCCAGTTTATTATGATTATAACTCTTACGTGCCAGCTTTTTTTTCTTTTTCTTTTGAATACAGCTTTGAAAAAAAAAAGAAAAGATAAAAAGTGGTTGTGTGGCGGAGGGGGGAGGGGGGGGGGGTACCAATCTAAAAATTCATGTCGGCTCATTTGAATCATAGTCATGATCAATTACTACTTACTAGACCATCCCTAGTAAGAGAACCCCATATTTAACTAGTTAGAATCTGAAACATGTCCTTGTTTCATAAGTCAAATTTTATTTAAACAGTCATAAAAGTAGGATCCCATTGAGATCCCAACTTGAAACTTTGCACAAATGAGGATACAAAACACACAAATCTTTGAGAATTAAAAAAAAAATCATTATACGCTTTCTGAGAAATTTAAATTTAAAATTTACATTTCATTTTTTAAAAACAAATTTTTTTTTCTGAAACTAGTCATGTTGCATATCCCATTAAACAGCAACTAATGTACTTGCAATGCTTTTTACCAAATCTATTTATCTATATTTGATGTTGAGTAATCGTCCATTTTATGTTCAAGCATCCATGAAAAATAGAGAGTTTTTCGAAAAATCAAAGTCTCATAAATAAAAAAATAAAAGAGATAAAAATCTAAAAATTTGGGCTTTTGATTAACTCGAAGGGTACAATTCATGAGCCAAATTTCAAAGAAATACAAAAAGGTGAGGGAAAAAACTTTGTATCACTTGACATGGATCCAAACTTTTTTTCTGAAACAAGGAAAAAAGTCTGTCCTTTCCCTCCTTTTTCCTTTTTTAACTCAGTATTTTTTCTCTTCAATTTCGCATCTTTTTTTTTTACGTGAGTGAAAAACTCCGATATATATATATATATATTAGGGTGGTCCTTATTTTTGAAGTTGTAGATATTTTACGCAACGCCCCCTTAATTTGTTCCATTGTACAAATAAATGATCCTTGCAAAATTTTATTTCAATCCATGAATATTAACCCGTGCTCCTAGGGCCCCCTTCTTTTTTGAGTTTAAAAGAAAAAATTGCGGATTTTCTCATATTTATGCAAAAATATTCTTACGTTTTATATTTCAAGTATTTTTGAAAATCAATCAATGCTGCTACTTACAGACCAACCATGGTTTCACTTTTATTCTGTAAAAATTTACATGTTACAGAAGGTACATGTACACCAACGGCCTTGGGTCAGGCATATCGCTCTTCTGCGCTCGTTCCAAACCAAGCGGTAGGAAAACATTTCTTTCCACCAAGATGGACCCAAGTGATTCTGAAGGCCATTAATGAATGATTCTTTGGCAACAAAAAATTGCCTTCTGGCTTTGGGGGTGTAGATTTACAAAATTTCGTGTGTCTGTAATAGGTGTGGCAAATAGGGTCGCAAGGTTTCAATGCTATAAACATAAGTGATGACAATTACATTTCAATTTTCTGTTCTTTAGTTATAAATATATTTAAATGTTTATGAAATTTTTAATTTTTAAAATATAAATTTTGAAAAATCCTCGATTACTCTAACATAAAAATGTACTATATTTTCAATATCTAAAATAAAAATTTAAAAACATTTCAGATCCGAATAATGTAAAAATCTATACTTTAAAATATTGTACCTCTATTTCAGTACATAGACCTTTAGCATCATCAAATTCTAATTGCGATTCACAAGATTTACAAACCGAAATGGGTATCTATCCTAACCTGTTGAATCTTTTTTCTACATCTGGCCAATGCAATGGAAAAAAGCTTGACAACTATTGATATCTGCTCGCCTTTCAGCACTGTTAGAGAAATGCCATATTAGGGATAAAGCTGCTGATGTTCGTATATTAACAGCCTATGTAGATGCCGTAAATTTAAATCCAAATGAGCTTCAGATCAATCGTACATCCCTTACGAGAGCAAGATAAAATCTTTGAGAGATAAAATCAAACTTCATGAATCTAAACTTTGATTTAGTAGTTATTCACTGGGACACAAAGCTAATTCCAGATGTAACTGGAAAAAGAACGCCCGATAGGCTTACCGTGATAGCTTCAGGTCCCAATGTTGAACAGCCTACTCGGAATTCCTGAGATACCCTTAGATACTGGACTAGAAATGTCTTCAGTTGCGTATGATATCTTAGATGATGGCTCTTTATTGCTAACTGTTCAAGCTGTAGTGTTTGATACAACGGCTTGCAATATCAGCCGTATAAATTGTGCATGCAATTTTTTAAAGCAAAAACTGTACGGATTGCGGAACTTACATTTGAATTGCCATCAGCTTGCACTTGAAATCGTAGTGCAGTGTGTCTTTAAAGAAATCCTTGCCTTTCTTAGTTCTAGACCCGATGTTCCATTATTTAAGCGCTTCAAAATTTTGTGGAAAGATCTCCATCAGTCAGAACTTAAAATGTTTCAATCAAGGTCGCATACCACTTGAATTCTAAAAGACGATGTTGATGACATATTATTGTTCGTGAAAAGCGGAATTGAGAAAGATCTTTCCCTTTAAGATTGCAGAGAATTCTCATAACTTGTAATAATGTTTCCTGGTGAAGTCCCTCTTAGAGGGATATGTTTTCGGCACCCTGGAGCTTATCCCTGAGCCAGATGGGTGGCTAAAGGAATTTATTGTTTAGGAAACGATGTAAATTGTCCTAACATGAAGAGAAAGCTCTTGGATGCTGTTTTACAGTTAAATGCTGTATGAAGGTATGGTTGTTCGCAATTAACTCAATCGAGGCTCCTTTAAATAATATAATGTGTCTAAAAAACTAGCAGCGTACACTACATAATGACAAACATGCAGCAGGCGCAGCGATTGGAAAATTCATAGACCACGTATGGTATTTAGAGGATGAACTAGTAGCTTTGTCCCTATTGGATGAAGGAATTAACTTTGAAGATAGGAAAAGACTACTCCAAAAAATGCTTGCTGATAAGGAAGATGTGTTAGATGACTATAAAAAAATTCAGATAACAGTAGATGATTTGGAATACTTTCTTAGTAAAGACCATCCAATCAATTACAAGTCTTACTGTTTGATAATTTACAAATACCAAAAGATTTTCTCCTACTTGATCCTGACTCATGGCAAAATGAAGGAAGTTATTTAAAGGAAAGAGAGATTGTTAAAATACTGAAAGTTGTGAATGATACAACTGAAAGAAGAGCACAATTAGTCGAAGAATTTCACAACCAATTTACCAAATATGAGTCACAAAAGCAATTTATTTTACAGACAGTCCAAGTCTATCGGGGAAAAAAAAAATACTCACAATCGAGATACATTGAGAAAAGCGTACGATTAAGGTAAAGTTTCTAAAGCATTATTTCATTCTTATTCAATGTAAAATCTTTAGATCATGTAAAGTAATTTAAAAAATTAATTTTAGTGCTATCACTCTGTAAAAATATTTTTCAAACCTAGGAGAGCCCCCCCCCGTGTCCGTTTGTTTACATTGTCGGGGGGGGGGACTTGCGGTGTGGTGAGTTCGGGGCGAGCTCTTGGGCGGAGTAGTGAACCCCCAGTTGTTCAAACAGAGTATCGGCGGGAAGGGACTTTTGTTCCCTTCCTTCCCTCATCACACTTACCAAATTCAGACAAAAACTCCTAAGCCAAGGCGTCTCTACAGTGCCGATGGCTGCACGTGGTACCAGGTACATTCGTTTGGGGGGGGGGTGTTGGAACTGATTTTGCCGACTGACTTCTAACATTTTGCCGACCCGACAGATACATACATACACACATTATATATATATATATATATATATATATATATATATATATATATATATATATATATATATATATATATATATATATATATATATATATATATATATATATATATATATATATAAATTCAGGGCCTCTGACAAGATTTCGTTTCATATTGCAGTCTGAAACATGCAATTGCAGACAAGCTTAAGTGCTTCAGTGATACTAAGGGGATGCATTAATTTCGATTAAAGTCAAGATAGACTGCTGCCCTCCGGAAAATTTCCGAAATTGGCACTAAAAACATGATTTTAGGCTCTGGTTTATATAAGAAGCAAGAGGATCGCGGATTCATTCTCATCTTTTTCGCTGGAATCAATATGGCGCTTTTTTCTAGAAAAGGTGGTTTTCGAGAGTTCTTCCATAGAAATTTTTAAAAACAAAGATTTTATGCCATCTTTATTGACGTGAAGGAAAGGGGGGTTCGGGGGCCTTCCCCCGAAGGTTTTTCGAAATTAAAGTTTTAAAAACACAGTTTTAGGCTATTTAAGGATACTTTAGGGGAGAAGGTAGGCAGTGACGGATCTACATTTTTTTCCGAGGGGGGCAGATATCGAAACTGCCACCCCCATCCATCTTTCAAGTTTTAAAATTGAGTTTCAACGAAAAAAACATAAAAATAGTGTGAATTTGCCGCCTCCTAGAAGTCGTCGAACTTGGCAACCCCCGTCTCCTCCTCCCCTTAAATCCGACACTGAGGGTAGGTATTTACAGATGTCCAGTGGACAGTGGCAGATTAGCTAGAGAAAACGGATATGAGGAATTACAAGGAATTTTTGAGGAGACTTTCTGAGGAAATTCGAAAAAAAGAAAAAGAAAACGTATTTTATCCATATAAAATTTAGCACATAAGAACATTTTCTACTCAAAAAGTGTTGTATTATAATGGTGAATTAATTATGTTGTATATAATTTTTTTTTGGGGGGGGGGAGGGAGGACCCTCATGGGGTAATCATTCGTTTTGGTATCTTTGAGTACTTTGATTCTGATTGAACATTTCCGTGGTGCACAAATAGGGATTTTAAGTATACAAATCAGAAGAACTGCTTTGTATGGGAGAAATAGTTTGCAAAATGAGTTATATCATGCTAGTAATGTTAGGCTAGAAAAAGTGGTGTTCGGAGGTTTCTGCCCCTGAAGATTCTAAAAATGAAACTTTAGACAGTGTTTGACGATGTTAGGGGGAGAGCAGGCTCAGGAACGTTTTCGAAACTGAAGACTTAAACAGGTAATAGTAAGTCATGTTTGGTTCCGCTGGGGCTCAGGGGCACTCCCTAGGCGATTTCGTGAAATTCAAGTTCCAGAGAGGCAATCATGGACCACCATTGGTGATATTAAGGAAAAGGGAGAAGAATAACATATTTTTAGTGTTGTGGGAAAGAGTGGATTTCATAGACTCTCAACGGAAATTTTCTGCGAATGATGTTCGAAAAATGTATTTTTACGCGATCCGCGATGATGTTCGGGGGCTGGCCCCCGGAAAAATTTTAAGAACGTAAGTCTTGAAAAAAGAAAAAAAAAATTCTCTAGACAACTTTGATGGATTTGGGTAGCAGCGTAGCCAGGGGAGGAGCCCAGCGCCCAGGGAGAGGGGCCGAGGGCATAACCCTTCTTTTAGATCAAAGAGAGCCTAAAACCTTGTTTTTCAGCTTTTAATTTCTTAAGATTTTCGGGGGCGAGCTTCCTATTCCCAAGCAGTTCCGTAATGTTTTCAAAAATGGTTTTCGGGTCTTAAGTTTTAATTAATTTTAGGTAAGACCTTCCACTCCTCCCCCTCATCCAACTTAGCAAAACATAGCGTTTACAATGTTCTTAGCAGGGTAAGCTCCCAAACACCATATTCAGAAATACTGAAGGAGAAAACATGTCAGCATTTCTATCCTCTAGTTAAGAATATAACTCATTCATAAATTTTGAGGTTATTTATCACTTTTTAAAATACCCAGACTTAACAAATAGGAGTGTATTGGTGTTTTAAACAACTATTAATTAATAATTAGCAGATATAAATAATTAGCATTATCTATAATGAAACCAATTTAGCAATTCAATGAAAAATAATTAATGTGATAATCTCCTTGAGGTAAGAACCTAAGAACCTGGGCCTCTTCCGAAACAGAATCTTTGCTACACCACAGGATTTAAGAAAGGAGGATCGGAGTGTTTCCCCAAGCGTTTTTTGAATTGTAGTTCTAAACATATAGTTTTAAACGTTAAACGACTATTGGTGATGTTAGGAGAAGGTGATACGAAGTGATTTCGATCGAAATTTTTTTGAAAATTGAGGTCTTTAAAGTGCCATTGTAGGCCATTTGTGGTAAACGAGGTTCAGAGGCTCACTCTTTCGACAACTTTCTGAAATTGAATGCCAAAAAACGAAGTTTCAGACGATCTTCGTTGATGTCATAGGGCCTTCCTGCAGCAAGTTTCTAAAAACGCAACTTAGACTACATTTCATTACCATAAGATAAAAG
Source organism: Uloborus diversus (assembly GCF_026930045.1). Taxonomy (NCBI): domain Eukaryota; kingdom Metazoa; phylum Arthropoda; class Arachnida; order Araneae; family Uloboridae; genus Uloborus; species Uloborus diversus. The sequence goes on along the minus strand of NC_072733.1, from coordinate 16,155,626 downwards.
GAAATGGTTAGGTTCTGCGATTCCTCCGTCCCTCCCTCCTAAGCTACTTCCCTAAATCATTTCATTTATTAGAAGAAAAAAAGGTTGGAGGTCTTCCTCCAGATTTTCTTTTTAAAAACTTTTTAGCTGTTTTAGTTTTTCAACGACGAAATTTTCAATTTTCACTCTAATGTTTTTAATTGTTTAAAGTACAAAATTATGCAACCTTAAAACAATCTGTTAACATTTTGAACTTACAGACTAAGATAATTTATAGCTTTTATATTTTAAATTGAGGTAGGGTTAAACGTTTAACATTTTGAATACAGGTGGTATTTTTTAGTGACACCTAATAAGATAACTTTTTTTACTTTATTTAAATATCAGGAATCCTGAATCTCTTAATCACTTTCATTTTATGTTAATTTTTTATAACTCATTTTTTAAACAATCATTAGAGTTACTTGGTGTGACTTTTCTAGACAAGATTTTGAATCTTTTCCTCTATTTGAAACATATTTTCTTTATTTTTGTACGGGTGTGCCCCAGGAAGCTATCATGTTTATTTACCAACTTTTTTTTTTTTTTTTTAAATTGAAACTTGTTATGTAATTCTATAACTTCCCTGGCTATTCTTTTTCTCTATAGGTTAAAAGAATGTTTGAAACGTATTTCAGATGTCTTTGGTTTGGTAAATGGTAATTTTAATGATGTACATGTTTGAATGTTCCTAAATAATATTTTAAGATTGCATTTTCTTCAGAAATTTTACAGCAAAAAAAAAAAAAAAAAAAACATTTATTTGTTCCCCCCCCCCTTCTTTTTATTTTCTTTTTTGAAACTTTTCACACCGATTTTTTCATTCCAGCAACTTACTTAGAACTCTTATTTTTCAATATTTAACGGAAGATATATATATATTTATATAAATGGGGAAAGATTAAAATACTGCTTTGAAAATATTAGTTAAAATAATCATACCTTTTCTGCCGCATTTCAATGAGCGTTTTTTTTGTCTCAAATTCAAGTAAAATGCTTTTTCAGATTTTTCCTTACTTGCCAGAATGAGAATTATTGTTCATTCACATGCGAATAAAGTTCAAAACTTTAACTAGCCTTTTTTTTTTTTTTGGAATTCATAATGAATAAAATAAGTGTGCAGGATAGTCACTCAAGTCTTCTGCCAAACTCGAGAGCCTGACAAACTCAATGCACTTGTATCTCTTCAAGGCTCCAACGCCAAATACCTTATTTTTCCTTCTTCAGGCAGAAAGTTCACACAGCAGGGGCCGGACAGACCGTCCTAAGCACACAACAACAGTTGATCCAACTCTTCTCTAATTTTCCCTCGAGCTCCTAGCAGGGCCGGATTTAGCTTTTGAACCGCTCCGTGCTAAGATGAAAAACTGCGCCCCTGTTGAACTATGTCCACCCCCCCCAAACAAAAGGAGATTGAATTTTTAAAATTTTCAACAACCATGCAAAAAATGGCAACTCTATAATTAAATTTAAGTACTTAACGTAATTTTGACTGAAAATGTTTCGTTTCGAAAAACGATTAACAGAAGATATTTAGAGGATTTTACAAAAACTTTTTAAAAATATCTTTTAAGTCATATCAACTATTCAAAAACAGCTAAAGAGTTACCAAGTTAATATTCATCAGACATCTAGGTCTGATATGAGTACAAAAATCAGGCGAAGTGCTTAATATATGCAAAAAACGAAAACCAGCAATATCACTCATCATAACAGCAATTATTCTTACAGAAATAGGGGGTTCGGAGATTCTTTCACGGATTTTTTTTTTATCCGTTCCATAAACGCAATTTTAGCCGATCTTTGGGGTTCGATGAGGTTAGGAGACTCTCCCAGAAATTTTTCGAAATTGAAGCATTAAAATGCGATTGTAAGCCATATCATTTATGATTGTCTAAGAAATGGATTCAGGTATTTTCAGAGAAATTCTTTGAAATTGAAATTTCAAAAATGTGATTTTATAGACGATCATTGATGATGTTAGGAAAAGGGGGCTCGGAAACTGTTCCCTGTAACATTTCGTAGTTGAATTCCTGAACGCAAAATTTTAGACAATTCTAAATTTCAGTCCGAAAAACGAAATTTTTATTGAGAGGGCTGACCCGGAAAAATTAGAAATCGAAGGCCTAAAATCGCGTTGTAGGCCATCATTGATAACGTTTCGTAAAGGAATAGGATTTGGGGATTCTCTCTCAGGAAGTTTCAGCTCGAAAAACCCAATTTTAGACGAATTTTGCTTGTTTCAGTAGCTAGGGACTGGAAGCCTTCCTAAGACTGTTTTGGAATTGAAATTATATTTACAAAAAAAATGTTTAGACGTTCTTGAATGACTCAAAGGGCGTATATGAGAGAAGGGCTCAAGGCCCTCCCAAATTTTTTTAAAAAAAATTTTAGTAAGGGTACTTATTATTATTTGGTTTAATTTTACTCACAAATAATTTCCATGATATTATCTCCAAAATAAAATAATAATAATGATAATAATACGTTAGGATGGTACCAGACAGTGGTGCAACCAGACGGGTCAGGGGTCGGCGCCCTTACTTAAGAGAAGAAAAGAACGTGCATTTGGAAAACGAAGTTAGTACTTTAACAAGAAAAAACAAATAATGTTGGGGGGGGGGGGAGAGAAATCTTCCTTCTTTTAAAAAGAAATCTTAGAACTAAAAACTTTCAACAGGCGCACATTATCGGGCAGCTAATAACGCTCCCCTCTCGTTCTTTTATTTCTCCTTTAAAATGCTACACCCCGTAACTCTCTTCCCCCGTCAGAGATTGAAAGGGAGGTTTAATTATTCGTTGGAGTAACACTAGAAAATTGATATCATAAAAACTTCTAAGAAAATGTGTTATTAGGAAATCGATTTTGAAACAATTCCGGAAGAGAGTCCCCGAAATACTCCTCTTTCCATAGCTTTACTACCAAAGATAGTCTGAATTCTGAAATAAGGGCTTTAAGATTTCAATTTTGAAAAATTTCGGAGGGAGATCCCTAACCGCCCCTTACTACTTAATGCCTCTAATGATAAATTGAAATCGCACTTTTGTGTTTCGGAAACCTTTCAAGCGAGGATCCCCGAAATCTTCCTTCCCAAAGATAGTCTAAAATTGACTTCAGTTTTGAAAACACATTTAGGAGGGAACCGCTTCTCTTTTTCCCTTATCATTAACAAAAATGTCTTGAGTTGCGCTTCAGTGCCGAAATATTTCGGGATAGTTGTCTCGAGTCATCCCAATTCCTTTAACGTCCCTAAAGATAACTTAAATAAATTGCTTATTTAGAACAATTTCAGTCAGAGTTCATTAATCGTTCAGAGGAGCCCCGATTTCCACACGTCATCAAAGATAGCCTAAAATTAGCTTCAATTTTGAAACAAGTTCCGAAGAGAAACCAAACCTCTCCTATTCCGTATATATACCGAAAGTTATAACTTCAATTTTGAATATTTCTTCCAGGCAGCCCCCTTCTTCCATACGCACACCTCCTCCTTCGTTTATGCCCTGAACGATTGACTAAAGGGGTGTTTTTACAACTTCAATTTCAAAAAAATTTCATCGGATTTTCACCGAGGCCCTCTATTTCCGTCCTGTTTTCCTCTAACGTAACCAGAGATATATAAAAATAGGTGTATTCATTTTTTTTTTTCTTTTTTGCTTTAAAGTGATAAGTTGCACTGTTACACATGAAGAATTTCTCAGTACTAAACTTATCTTAGTTTTATGAGCTTGGACGACAGTATCAAATTTTTGCCAAACCTTAGATCTATTCAAGATCTGTCACTTGCTTCCCCCTCTAAAAAATTCAAATTACGAAAGAAAAGTGGAGGAGTGGCCTAAGCCCTTAATCTTAGCCTCCTTCAAAATAAAAACTTTATACGCCACTGTTGAATGACATTGCCCTCTGGAGAGGGTGGCTCCTTGTCTGAAAAACTGAGCGGTTACCCCACCTCCTACACTCTCTTTTTTGTGAGAGCCCTACCGACAATTCTCCATCTATAAAAGGATTTTAAATCAATGTAATTACAAAAGAACTAACATCCTTAGTTCATACAATTTTCAGGCAACGACTGATCTTTATCTTTTTATTTTATATTTTATACTAATAATAAAGCTGAAAGTCTCTCTGTCCGGATCTCTCTCTGTCTGTCAGGATCTCTCTCGGTCAGGATCTCTCTCTGTCAGGATCTCTGTCAGGATCTCTGTGACGCGCATTGCGCCTAGACAGTTCGGCCGATTTTCATGAAATTTGGCACAAAGTTAGTTTGTAGCATGGGGATGTGCACCTCGAAGCGATTTTTCAAAAATTCGATGCGGTTCTTTTTCTATTCCAATTTTAAGAACAAAATTATCATAAGATGGACGATTAAATTACGAAATTATCATAACGTGGAACCGTAACATGGGTACAAGCCAATTGGCGAGATACGAAATTATCATAACAGTGAACCGTAACATGGGTACAAGCCAATTGGCGAGAAAAATCGCCATACATTATTTGTAAATATACAGGCGAACAAAAAGACCTTTTAATTTTTCTATTACGGGCAAAGCCGTGCGGGTACCACTAGTTTAAAATAAATGCTCGGGAATCTTCACGGAGCGCCTTCTTTATCTGTGAATAAATGGCGCCTTTCTGTTACTCTTTTTTGCATTAAAAAAAAGTGTTGTAGAAACAATTTTTTACGAATACAAATGAGCAATTTTACACATGGATTTTTTATGGGCATTTTCCCACTATCGTGTTATAAAGCGTTTTTCTATATTCTTTTAATGTTGCCCCCCCCCCCCCTTCTCTTTGCGGAGAAACTGAAATCTATTTCGTCATGTATGAATTAGATACTTTTTATTTTTAGGATCTTGTTTACTGATTTTTTTCCCTCTTTTTCCCCCCTTCCTAAATTTTATTTTTAGAAAAACTCAGTTGTGATATTTTCTAACTTTGATTTTGTAATTTTGCGCCCCTCAATTTTTTTGCTCCGTTCCGGGACTCGGGCTGACGGAGTGTTAGTCCGGCTCTGCTCCTAGTTCCAAATTCCAGAGAAAGGTTTTTAACAGAAAAGACCCCTGAAGGTCTGACGTTTCTAATGTCACCCCTACACGCGATTACGCCACGCCGTCTCCACGACGGCATTTCTGAGTGTTACAATTGGCGGACAAATGTCTTGCTTTATTAGTACACAATAAACTTGTGTGGTCGACAAATAGGCATAACCCCTGCGAGTAGAATACTATTTTGGTTTTTACCCGTCAGCCTAGAAAAAGGGGAAACGGTGCTGAATGTGTATTATTCAAAAGTTCGTTTACCGATGGGAGTTTGTGTTGTAATAAAATATTTCTCTCTATTTTAATTTTTTTTATCATTTCGGCACCCTATGTATTTCTCCACTTTGCTGCGAATTTTTTATTGATAATTCAATTTTATGAATGTGTCCACTGTGCACTGTCCAAAGTTATCATGTTTATTAATGTAGTTGTGTTTTTAAACTGAGACTTTCCGTGGGTTTCTATATAGTTTATTGAATAACTATTTTGAAAAAAATATTTGAATCTTACATCTCGGCTGCTCACAGGTAATCTTAATGTTTGATACAGCTTTCCAGATATTTCTAAATAATATTTTAAGATTGAATTATCTTTTTAAAATTTAAAGTATAAACACTTATTAGAACTCATGATTTGCATTGTAAGTTTGTTAAAATGAGAAAATGTAAAAATGTGCACACTTCCATTTAACTTTTATCAAAGATATAGTGAACTTAGAATTCACTCTAAAAGTAAAAATTGCTGATTGTAGCTGAAATTGCCGACTGAATACAGGAAGGCATCGCCTATTGGGAGGTCCCAGTGGCCTCCATAAAAGTCCTTATTCGGTCAAATTTGTCTGATTATTCGGCAAATTTTAAGACATAATTGCATTTTTTAAAATTCCTGAATGTCCCTTCTCATGTGTGCATTGCATATCCGTATTTTATCATTCGGAAAATTGAGAATTTTCCAAAAGAATTAAAGTTCGGGGTGTCCTTAGATACAGTGTCGGCAAAATAGTACTTTGTTCAAGTGAATGTCGGTAAATTGAGAATACTGTGCAATTAGCAGTCGGCGAATTGATTATGTCTTTCAGAGGGGCTTTCAGATGAATAGTCGTCAGTACGCAAAATATACATGTTTTTTGGTTTTTCCTTTTTCAATAAAAGGTGAAAACGTGCACATGGTCAAACTACATACTACTTTACTCAAGGATTTAGAATACAGAATCAACTGAAAAAGCAAAAATGCCGACTCTAGCTGAATTTTCTGAGTGAACGCTTATTATCTCGGCAAAATGAGCAGTCGCAAACTAAGCAATCGGCATAGTGTGAACAATGTAAAACTGAATATAAACGGAGATCCCATTCATTATTTTCTCTTGCGCAAAGTATGAAAAGGTTAAATGTATAACTTTGTATGAATATGCTAACTTTCTTTTTAAATTTCTGTCAGTTAAAGCATTGAAATTCCGAAACATTGAAAATGCCGACTTATGAACTGATTTTGCCGACTGGATGAAATCACTGGGAGGGTGAGACACCCCCCTCACCCCCCCTATGGCGACGGTCCTGCATATATATATATATATATATATATATATATATATATATATATATATATATATATATATATATATATATATATATATATATATATATATATATATATATATATATATATATATATATATATATATATATAATTTTTTTTTTTTTTTTTTTTGCATGTGTTCTCGGAAACATGTGTATACAATTTTTATTGAAAATTGCACTTAACAAGGATGGATTGAAAAAGATTTATCAATGCTTTAAATATTCAACGTTCACAGACTTTATTTTCAAAAGCATCGAAATAGTCATTATTACTTTTTGCTCATAAGTTTTTTTCACCGTGAACGCTAAATGAAACTTGATAAACCTTTGAGTCCTTGCAAGTGTCAGTGACTTCATTTCAACTGAAGTCAAGGACGTGCATTCGAGGGTAGGGAAAGCCAGTGTAACATCTTCTAGTAAACCATTAACCTATCAATTCAACCCACCGTGCTCCATCCACTTACTCTTTTCGGCTGCAGAGGAATAACAGGCTGTCTGTCGCCTATAACATCAGTTATCTCATTTAAGTCTGTTACGTTTAGCCTTGGTTACTGCCCACTTGAAGAGCTGGGTGAAAAATCTTATTGGAATTTTTAGCTTTAGGGCAAAAAAGCGAAATCGCATCGTTTTGGGCATCTAAGAGTGCAATCACGAAAATTCTTTAAACATATATCGATAACCTGCCATGAACCAGTTTTCCCATCCACTGACGTTAGAATTTGCTGTTGCTCCCTACGAACCAACTTTGATTAAAGGTATCTGAATGACGGCATCCTTTTTCAGAATTTTTTACTTCAGGGGCTTTCTGCATATTACGTTGTGCTATAAACATAAAGAGGAAAACATAGAACGTCATTTCACACTGAAAGTATTCAAGGTAGGGTAAGATGTACACTAGTTACCGTCTGGGATATTGGCTAGAGGTTTTCCCCCCAAGACCTGAAAATACTTCTTGACATTTTTTTGAGAAGAGAAATTGATTAGAGAGAACTGAAGGATATAAAAACAATGAGGACCACAATAATGATCAATTCTATAAAATAGCTAACTTTCTTTCTTGTTGTGGGAACGCCATAATTTCCTCAATACTTTATCAAACTTCATAAGTAAAGCATCATTGTAACGGTTTTTTTTTACTGCTTCCGGCGAAAAATAAAAAAAAAGAATTCACAAACTGGCTGTTATGTGGAAAAAACTGATTTATTCTGTTTTTTTTTTTTTTTTTTTTTTTTTTTTTTTTTTTTTTTTACACATTGCGTCAGTGCATGGCATCCTGAAATTAGAACACTACTTAGAGACATCAGTGCTAAGGAAATAATCAGAAATTGATTTGAAAATGTGTCTAACCTTATTAGCGACGCGCCCCTAAGGGGCACAACGGCCCAAGAAATGGAAAAAAAAATGAGAAAAAAAAACTAGCACTAAGACTTTGCAAATATACACTGCTGGCCTCTGGGGAAGGACCATACAGATTTTGTTGCAGGGAGGCCCAAAATCTATAGATCCGAGTCTGTTATGATCCATGTAGGATGTTTAATCGGACAATGTATATCAATGTGAAATAGTTAAGATCACTCATCTTTTTCAAAATGAACAAATCGGAAATTAGTTCTAAAAATAACAGTACATAAAAAAATAATGTTTTTGCAATTAAAATTGTATTGAAACAATCTTTTTCATTTTTGGCAATAAATTTGTACCTCCAAAAAGAAGTGGAAAAATTTCACTTTTTTTTTCATGGCTCAAGTGAAAAATAAAATGTTTTTCGAATTAAATATTTTCTATTTAATCATTAAAAATATTTTTCACTAAATGGATGTATGAATAAATGCTTGATTTAATGAATAAATAAAGAAGCAATAAATGAATGAATTAATTAAGGAATATCTGCGAAAAAACAAATGATTGAATAAAATATTGAATGAATTCGAAAATAAGTGAATGAGGGAATAAATAAGTGATTTAATAAATAAAGGGATGCAAATGGATTAATTGATAAACAAATACGCAAGTGTCGCAATAAATGAGTGAGTAAGTAACCGAAATGACTATTTTTCTTTCTCCCATTCACTTTTCCCAGCGTGAACATGAATAATTGTATTAAACATTTTAAATCAAAACAGGACAAATATCTACTTAATAAGTACGGCACTGGACATCATTAGATCTCAATTAATACTTGAAATATTAGAACTGAAAATATTTTACCATTTTACTTTACCCCGCATACCCCTACACATAGGTGGCTCGTATGACGGGGGCAGGGGGAGCAACTACCCCTTCAATTTCAAAAGTAATGGGGATTTGCCCTTCCAATTTCTGAAATCAAAATTAACGATACATCGAAAAATGATAAAATTCATCGATTCTCATGCTTAAAGAAAGTGGAATTGACTTAATAATTGTCTTTCATAATTTTCTCTTGTTTCATAAAAATTAAACTGGAGCTCATACTTTTCATTCTTTGAAAAAAAAAAATTCATATAGAAAATACATAATACAGCAGCAGGGTTAAGTGTTTTGTACTTAATTCATTTAAAGTTGCTTGTTTTAGCATCATTCAACAATTTTTATGACAACAATGTAAAAAAAGTTTCTAAAAACTGAAATCTGCAAGTAAAAAGAAAATGATTATACTAGCAGAATTAGTAGCCTAAATACCAAGAAGATGCTGCGATAGGTAAACATTCTTTGGAGGGAATGTTCGCGCATTCTCAGAGGAGTTTTCTGCAAATTTTGGGGGTGTAGGGAGTAGGGCAAATGTGCCTCAGTAACTGCATGTTTAACATACAGAAAAGCTTGATTTGAAGGAAGGCTCCATGTGAGTTCTCCCTTTCTTTCTCTCTTCTATAGATTAAATGCTTTTATCAAGATTTCAATCTTGAATGCCTGTTTGGCCGACGAAATCATATTCAGCTTTAAAACATCGAATCTTTTAAAAGTGCCGCAACTTTATTACTTTTATCTTTATTCGTCGTGATACTGAAAGCCAGAAACATTTTCACTGTAAGATAAAATAAATTTTACTGGATGTTTCAAATTACAACATCTGCATTAATATTTTTCCAGTAATTCGAAGGTGATACGATTCAATACAAAAATTGTATCACAAGATTTTTCCAGTTTGTTATTGCATTTATATTAGTTATTAGAAGTATGTATTAAATTAACTTTTTTTCCTCAGTTATTTTGAATTTGCTCTTTTGTTCCTTTTAAGTGCTTTTAATTTTATTATTGGTTTTAAGTTTAATGTTTTTTGCTAAAAAATACCTATGTGCTCTTTGTCGTAATATATTTAACTTTTTTAGATGTTTTAAAACACATGGTTCATCTTTTTTTTTTTTTTTTTTTAACTCTTAATACATTTTCGAGAACTCTCTTGATTTCGTTAAAAAATTCGAAGATAAAAAAAAATTCGTGATATTTTTTTGAATTTCTCTCTCGTATATGGATATGTATGTAAAACAATAAGTACATACATACAAATAATACTCTGAGACGTTTTAAAATCAATATTGTCACATGATTATTTCATATTGCCAAATGTATTTTGAAGTTCTGTATCATTGTTAAGGCTCGTGTGACAAATATGAGTCTCAAGTTAGATAACTTTCATTAAATTACACAACAAGATTTATAATCTCTCCCTTAACTCTTTTCTTATATAAGGCGACTGTCTTTCCCACGAAAAAGGCAATAAACGTGATAATAATCTCTGAGTTAACGCCTGAGGTAATCTGGGAGGTTTGTTGTTTGTGGTCAAAGACAGCAGCAGTCCCTTTTAGGGGCCCCAGCCTTTCTGCTTACAACAAAATTGCCTTATTTTTACCAACCCCAAAAGCATGGAAAGGGGTCATTGTCTTTCTCTTCCACGTGCATAAAGCTGTACCCAACGTCCTTGGAATGACTTGATTTTTCCTTACCTGGGTTCATCTGAGTGAAAGTGAACTTTCGCCATTTTGAAAGTTGAAATCCACGAGAAGAGAGAGAGAAAAAAGGGGGGGGGGGCTAAATACTGAGAGGCTTTCGTCAGGTACGTCAAGAGAAGGGATTAGATTGATTGTGTGTGGCTATAATTATTGCTGTCTTTGCATAGTTGTAACAGATTTTTAAACGTTACTCGTTACTCTTGGTATGTTACGCATTGTAACTCTTATATCTGCGACATTTTTTTTCTTTCGTTTCCTACTAGTGTGCAATACAGCAAAAGTTAGTGTTACCTAACATCTACGTATTGTCGTCAACTCACTTTTTTTTTTCTCTCTTTTTCCTACAGCGATTGGTTGTAATCAATTCATTAGCAGCGTTTCGTTGTTCGTAAAATTTTACATGTATATTAATTTTGTAATGAACTGCATGCTTCATTCCGCTAGTTTAATAGCGGATGGAATTGAATTAAAAATTATTCTTTTGTTTCTGATATCTTTTTTAAATGTTACGGTAAATGATGAGCTGGTAAATAATGCAAAATGTAAGCAGAGGAAAATTACAGGTGAAAATTCAGATCTAAATAATACATGAATTGTGTACATATTAATATTTATTTGAAGCCTCTGTGAAACACTCGATCAAATTTGAATCATTCTAACAATTCAGAATATTTTCAGCTAACAGGAATGTTTTCTGGATCAGCGCGGATTCAGAAATTGGTTTTGGAGGACAAAGAGTTTTTTTTAACCAAATTCACATCCAACGCAATGCCTCAACTACTAACAGAAATCAATAAAAACTTGCAATAGAGCATTGGCGTAGCCAAGGGAGGGGGCACCATGTCCCTACCAAAATGTTTGTTACTGATGTGATAATGCTTATTCACGTTTAATGTTTAGTAACAATTTTTTCCAGTTCATTTCAAAAATTGCGTATTTTCTCTCTTTAACTTTTGAAAATTTTAACTAAAGCATTACAGTCGACTCCCGCCACAACGCGATCTGACTTACGCGAAATGGCTATAACGCGAGTTTTTCACGAGTAACGAATTTTAGAGCTGACGTGAGTTCCTCGTCCACAACGCGAAAATTTTCGGAAAGAAGTATCGGCTTCCTTATTGGCTATTACATATTAGTTTTGTGAATGGATTTTTCCCTTAGTATCAATGACAGCGGAAGTTCCCACACCACATTAGTCTACACGTCGCATTGTTAGTGTAGGGGAAGACCGCCTATATTGGACCCCCTAAGAACAAGAGGCCCGTTTCGCTAAATGTGAAGCATAACAGAAATAAAAAATAGGGCACCTGAAGCCAAACTTAATTAGGAACCGTCATACGTACTTACATTTTCTGTAAATATGACAATAATTTTTAAAAAAAATTATTTTTGCCAAAGTTGCAAATGTCCAATTTAGGAATTTATGCGCCTATATTGAACCATGCGATTCCTAAATTGAACCGTAACAGTAAATGATATAAAAAAACTTGCATTTTGACTGTACAGTCTTTTTACAGGATTTGCAATGGAATTTCTTTTGCTTTGGGCTAATTTGGCGCAGTGTTGATAAACCCACTGATGGCATTTAATACAATAAATCATGATTTGCACTTCATCTCTATGGCAAATATCGCAAAAGTCCAGTTGTTTTCTGCAGTTTTTTTTTCTTTTTTTTTTTTGCCTTTTTTTTTTTGTGCTCTTTTTTTTTTCGGCGACCTTTTTTTGTTGTGTGTTCTTTTTCTCAGGCGATGACGTTAGAACGTTTGCCGAAGTAGGTTTCCTTCTTTTGCCTTCTATTTTTTATGCAAAGATAATATGGGTGCCACCTTAACAAAATCATCAATACAACCGACGATCATAACTTGATGAGAACTAACCACTGATTCCTCGGAACTTGTGTTAATTTTATCCGTTCATTGTTCTTGTGCATCTTGAACAATTGACACCGACCATGCAGCATGTTTACTTTGGTAGTCTTATATGGATTACAAAGTTTTGACTCGGTTGCTGCAAAGTCGCTGTCATTAAACACAATTATACTAACAGGTCAAACCCCTGTTCTTGAGAATCCATTCACAAGATATTGGCCACGCTTGCAGTTTGTTCATAAGAGTCACATACCAGTTCTCTTATTTTATATTGGGTAATGGACCTCATAGGATGTTCTCGCATCCACGTATCACAGCTTCGATTGAAATATGTAGACAGAGCCTAGAAAAAAGGCCACGTCAAAGAGCTGTAAACGATGCTTAGTGTGTGCTGGAAGCGGAAGCATTACTACACCGTTATCGTTAGCCAAGTTTATAGCATATCCCCATATCATCATTCCTACAAACAGACTCGTTTCATCATTTTTCCCGCCTATGAACCACATTTCCCCTTTTAGACATCTTCTAAAAGGGGAAACCAAGAATGATAGAAATTAACGTAGCTTGTAATTAATAAAGAAATTAGCTTAAAAAAGGTTATTGAGCACAAATTTCAGTCAAATTTAAAAAAAAAATAAGGAATTTTATCAAACAAAACTGAAATTGAAGAAGAAAAAAAATCTACTTTATGAGGTTGAAGCTTCTAAGCAACTTACTTAATAAAAACCAGTGTGAATGTCTTAATAAGTCTTATAATTTATATTTTAAGTAATCCTAAATGTGCATTTAAATGTTACCACTAAGTTATTTTCTATAAAAAATTAAAAAATTTGTTTGAATTTCATGTTCTTAAACTGGACTACCGGTCCTTGTAATTAATGAAATAACCAGTCAACAAGTAACGCGAACAAGCACAAATTTCAGTCAAATTGAAAAACTATGTTTAATAAAACTGAAATTGAATCTTATTGGGTAAACACCTAGTTTTATGTGTGGCAGCTTCTAGAAAGTATGTTTGAAAAAAAAAAAAGTCAAAATAAATTAATTAGTGTTAAAATATGCTCAAAATAAATCCTAACTACGTTATTAAGTTACACTAATTACTTATTTTATAACGTGATAAGTAAAAAGGCTTGCTTATTTACATATTTTTAAATTGGACCACCGGTCCGATATAGGAAAATTGTCTCGGTCCAATAAAGGAAAACAAGCCATTTTTTATTCTTTTATTTATTCTTTGTCAACAAGTTTCCCAATCGTGCATGTAAATACATTGCTGTAATCCCCATTAAATACTGTTTATAATACTATAAAAGCAATTTTCTCAGTTCACAAATTTTAGTATTATTCTGCTAGATACAAGTTCTCAAAATAAGATAGAACACGTTTTCAACACAAATCACATCGTAACTCAAGCAAGGCAAATCGAAAAGTGACCTAACTTCATCCTCAAAGGTTTCAAACACAAATCTTTGTATTTCCACCGGCTGAGTGTAGCACAGAACTTTACGCTAGATTTTAAGCCCCCAGTCCAATTTAAGCAGTGGTTCAATATAAGCGGTCTTCCCCTATCAAATAACCACTCGGCATTTTCAATTATTTATTTACTTTTTCATGAAAAAAACCTAATGGCACCTTAGCGCCCTGTTTTACCTAAAGTTTGTGAAAATGGAATGAAAAAGAGAAAGTTTTTCGGACAATTAAAGAAAAGGTTAATATTCTCTAAATGCTATAACAACTAAAAAAATGCGCCGACGGTAGCACGACAATAAGTATGAGTGAATCTCACATATGTACAGTTAAAAGTCAAGAAAATTATATCCGTACAAATTCAGAACTTAGTTTCAATATTCTCGCTTTCAATATAAACTTCTCAATATCTATAGAGTAAGGTATAAGCAAAGTAAATAATTATGAAAATGGAAGTTGCTCATTGTATTGGGGAAAAGACCATGAAGAGGAGTGTTGCCATAAGTGGAAACGTTATTTTTAAAAAAAGGCGAACTAACTGTATTTAAAACATATTAGATAAGAATAACTATCTGATCATGGTGCATAAATCATCATCATCCTTCGTTTTTTAAGTCACAAATATAATTACTGTATCTACTCTGCAGCATTATTATAGTGCAGCACTTTATTGTTACTTCACACTATCATATTGTTCGTTTCGTGCTGCTTTATTATTTTGCTTTATTTTATGTCTCTCACTCCCATTGATCATTGATTTTGTGCCTTATAGTCGGGGGGCTACGGGGGGAAAAAACTGCATTTTGCGATAAAATTTTGAAACTTGGCATGTTTGTAGACATTGTATATACAAATATTTTAGGAAGGGGAGACATTCCAAAATTCCCTCCAAAATCCCCCTATCGACCATTTTTGGTCCAAAACCAAAAATGGCGGATTTTTTTTTTAAATTTATTATAATTTTTAAACCATTGATTGTATCACTCCATAGATGTTAAATTATATTTTTTACCGCTTAAAGCTCCATTAAGCGTCTAATTTGAGAAATAACTTCACAAAAAGTGTTTTTTTTTTTTAATCGATATTTTTAAAATATAAATTCTCAGACGTAAATTTTCCACCCTCATAACATAATTACTGGTTTCTGAATTTAAAGATACGTTTAATTAGGATTGTATCAAAGTAGGGTTCCAGTTATCTGAACTCTAATTGTCCGAACTGTCCAATTATCCGTCTATGATGCACCTCTTTTTTATGACTCAGCACGCATAATCGAAACTATTTCCAAAGGGTATAAGAGAATGAGGACTTGAAGGAAAATGGGTGAAATTAATGTCAAGACAACATATTTCTAATAGAAACAAATTTAAACTTTGAATTTTAAATTTCTTCTTCTTATTAATATTGTTACTATTGTTGCTGTTGTTAATTCTCCGTTACCCGAGTGATCACTAGTAAGCTTTTACTCATTTTATGAGAAAAAAAAACATTCCTGAAGTGTATAATAAAATGTCTCTAACAACTTCTTACAAAAATATTCACATCGATGCAATGAAGAAACTTTTGACAGAAGTTTCTATAACTTAAAAATCTGAGAAAGAAAGCACCATCCCCCAATGTTCAAATTTGTACGGTGCTCAAATTTTGGAACACCGTATTAATGCTGGGGCTTTAATGTTAATGTTGAATAGATCACAGCTTTCAACGAACTTTAATATCTTTACTGAAACTTTGAAGGAGTTGATTCTGTGCTTCTTTCGCATTTTATCGCTATTCTAAACTTTTTTAGTAACTATGCTCGATGGTAACCAATTTTCGTAAAAGGTTTTCTTCCAGGGGCGGCATTTTACCATTTCATTTGGGGGGGTCGAGTTTCTTAAATATGTATAACCCCAAAGCGAAGCCAAACACACATTAGCTAACAAGAAGTTGTCATAAAATCGGTTTAGTATGAATAAAATTAGTGTTTAGAAACAATTAAAGTTTTGATCCATTGACTAAAAAGTTATCATACAAAACATCTCGCTACTAAAGTTTTATACCTTTTGGAGTAGTTATAATGCATGATTTTTGGAATTCGGAAGAACAGGGAATCGTGTTACTAATCTACCAGTGCCCAATGTCGTGCTGTTTTGCCAGTTCAGCTAAATGGAAAAGGTTTATTTTTTCCCCTTTGTGCTTCGAAAATATTTCTCTAACCTCTTGAGACATAAAAAAAAAAATCTTTCTGTACTAGCTGAGCTGATTGTAATAGTTAAAAAATAATTGAAGTAACACAACGTTAAGTATGAAAACACTTTTTATATCCTGCTCTTCAAAATCACCCAGGCTACTTCAAAAACTGTGAGGGGCTTAAACTTTTCATCATTGAATAATCTAGTCATGTCGGCGCTCTCAGCTTCAATAAGATATCATCTGCCTCCAGCTCTGTTATTCACTATTCCAGACTTATGAGTTCATAACAAGGACGAAACTGCAGTCTCTGGGTGTGAAAACCATTATGTCGGTATATTGCTTGTAATTTTTCTTGCTTCATGCTAAAAATTTTACTCGCAGTTGAAACATTTTATTTTTTGTTTTCAAAATCCAATCCTAATAACCATAATCCCAGCCAACCATACAGAAAAATAATTATCATCAAATCTTGTGTTAATTTCATTCGAAACTGAATCTATTGCTTCATACAAAATATTCAAAAATCAATGTTTGACTTCACATCATCATGTGGATTTTTTTTTTTTTTTTTTTTTTTTTTTTTTTTTTTTTTTTGCGCCTCTTTAAAATTGGCTCGGAGGAAGAATTTTTTTGAAAAATTTCACGATTGATTGAAATGTACATCTATAAAAAATCTATTTTCAGTTTCAAGTGTAGATTGAACTGGGGTAGTATGGTGCACAGATTAATTGTAGATTGAATTGTGGTTTGAATAGTCGAGTAGCGAATTGAAGACATGGATTTTGATAGAGTAAAGCATTTTTCAAAAACCCTTTTCCCGATACAAACAAATTGGATACAAATTCAAACGAAATCATACATGCTAAAGGGCATGAGCTTTTTCACCATTGAAAGAATCGTTTTGCAATAAGTCTTCCAGTCGTCAAATCACTGCTTTGAAGTTCTAGAGAAATGTTTTTATCGTTTTAACTTACCTAAAACGTATTTGGTTGATATGTCTTTTTTATTCAATAATCTTATGCATTTTTAAGAAGTTTCTATGAAAGCATTATAATGTATTGAGCAGCTGAAACGTATTTCTAGCAGAAGAAAGCGATGAACACTCATTAAAAAAATATACAGTTAAAAAATGAGCGTAAAAGTGAATGTAAAATATCAAGGAATTTTCTTGTGGAAACCATGCTGCCACACCACTTTTCACGAGCCTCTCATATTGGACATACCATCGTTATACTGGGCACACAGGTGTGAAATATTTAAGTTTTAAACGTTAGTGTGTCAAGAATATTTTGCTATGCATAATTGCTATGACTAGGGCACTGTATAAAAAGTTAAATTTTGTATTTTTTAAAAAATATGATTTTTTGACAAAAATTTCATGAACTTTGATTTTTTACGCATTTTAGAGAATTTTTCCAGTTGGAACTACAACGCTTATCTATAACGGTTTAGGAATTAGCTATTGGTCCGCGATTAGGGTGGACACCCTGTATATGTGTATTGTATACTGGGTGGTGCAAAAGAAATTTCCCCTATGCATGAAAGCCTTATGTCCCCTCAACCAATCGGAACAAAATTTCAGTCATGCTAGTTGTTTGAAAACATGATGCGAGTTGTGATTGTGATGATTTTTAACAACGCTGAGCAGTCACGCGCATGACAATGCAAAATATGGGGATTTTTAAAGCACTTTGTATAACTTTTAGATTTAGATAGTAGTACCAAGTGTAAAGCATCGCTAATGGAAAAAAAAACTTTAAAATGCAGTGTGGGAGATGTTCTTCAGTCACATGTACGAATGTGGCAACTAGCAATTCTCGTCATAGTTCATTTGTTTCAATACTATGTATGGTTTTTCAATACGCTGATCAACTTGCGCATGGAAAACATGTGTGTTGCCATTCGAAAACTTCGAGATTCTCTCCCTTTAACCATAACCGTGACCTCTGAGTTGTTTCAAATCATCATATTCTCCAGCACACACCTTCAAAAAATCATGTCTGAAATATCTCTTCGATCGGTTGCGCGGATAAACCGCTAATATGGGGGAAGTTTCTTTTTTACCACCTTGTATGTAAATTTATATGAATTCAAAAAAAGAAAATGCTGCAGACATATTTGTCCCCAAAATTTGTTTTATGTAACCAAAGATGGCGAGCCAATTGATTTGTCATTTTTATTTTCGAGAACCTACTTTCGGCACGAACGAGTTCATGACCTAAGCTAAGGCTTCGCCCACATCCCCTTCCCCCCCCCCCCCCCGACTTGCTCTCAGCCATAACACTTCATAAAAATTTTAACCGATAGGATATTAATGCATTTTCTTCGAAAAAACACCAACAGCATTCCAAATCAGTTTGTTCCTTATCTACACGATAAAAGAGTGCAGTTGCTTTACTAAAGGAGCCACTAAGTCACTTTTGGGGCCACTTTATCACAGAAAAGGTTGAGTTTTTTTCATATTGTTGTTAATCCAACATAGAATTTATGTAGTTGCTCAGAATGTAAAAAGAATTTCGAGAAGTTCGGAACGCCTTTTTTTCTTTTTTTTTTTTTTTGAGGGAATCAAAACACTGCGCTACATGTCTGTTCTTTTATCCATTTTAAACGAATATAACTGAAGAATATAACTTGAAGAATATAACTGAAGAATATAACTCTTACTGGTTAAACAAAATCCCATTAGGGTGATCCCACTGTCTTGTGTGGGACAATTTGGATTAATTTTTCTGTAATTTTTTACGTATATGCAAATTATTAAGGGCAGAAAGTTTAAAATTTGTTGACCTAGTGAAAGTACTAGAAAGTTGTGATTGGCTAAGCAAAATTTATTTTTTAATTATTTTTAAAATGAAGTTAGCCTATTAAATGCGAGACACACTTTTGTGCATCAGTTTTAGAACGCTATATTCTATCAATGCATCATCCGAATTTATTGTTGCAAATGTTAAAAATATATAGTTGGGAAACGTGGGAGCAAAGTGAAATGGTGAAATATTTACTTTGCTTTTAGCACCACCTGCCTAATAATGTTTTAACTACGTAGTAGCACATGTAGTGTATTTCAGTTATGAATAAATTACCTCTGAAAATCAAAGAGTATGATAATACAAGCAATTTCACAAATTGATACTCATAATGTAATATTTTGTTCTAAGTCAAAAATTATTTTTTTTTTATTATTATTAGATGATTAAGTTCCTGTCATTAACATTTGAAATACTAGTTGAGACCTACCATTCATCGGTGCATGATTTATTTGTTTAATACTGCGCTTATTTGTATTTCAAATGCTTTGTACATTTATTCAATTGCCTGCAGGGTAAACTGAAAGAGGCAAGTAAAATAGTTCATTTCATTTACGTATTCAATCCTTTATCAAATCGCTTGCGTATTCATTTATTAATTATTTCATTAACATTCCTTCATTTAATAATTTCTTTACTCATTCACTTATTTTCTTCTTCATTCACTATTTTATTCACTCGTTTATTTTTTCTCATATATTAACTTATTTATCGATTTATTATTCGTTTATTGTTTCATTTCCTTTTCATTTATTCATTAATTCTTTCATTTACTTATTTATTTGATCAAAAATATCTTTAACAAACGAAATGTTTTATTTCTCAATTTGCCATATGAAAAAAAGAAGTGAAAAATTTCCACCTTTTTTCTGAATGTACACATGTACACCCAAAAACAAAAAATAATGTTTCAGTGTTAATTTTTATTGCAAAATATATTATTCTTTATTTATGTACCGTAATTTTCAGAAGGAATTTTCAATTTGTTCATTTTGAAAAAAAGTAAGTTATCCTTGCACCACTTTCCTCTACTTTGCTTTTCTACGCACTATATTTCAGTGTTACTTTCAAATAAAAACAAATAATGTGCCATTCTATAGAAAATAAGATATTTTGTCCCACGCATAGCACACGACAGTTCCACATTTTGTTTCCAAAGTTCAGTTAAAAAATGTATTTAAGAAAAAAAACCTTAGAAATCACACATACATGTATGATTTCATGGGGGGGGGGGGGTTACTTTCCTTATTTCAAATTTTAAAATGAAACGTAGAGCTGTCACGTGTGGAACAAAATGTCTGCGTTTTCGTGGAATGTTCATTTAGATGCGAACTCTTTTTCAAATAGATCGCTTTTAAAATTTAGAGAAAAGCCGAAGCAATTTTTGAAAGAAATATCCTGAACTTGATTATTTTTTTCCTTTATCGTTTGTATAAATTATATGAGAAAACGAGAATACCAATCAATTGCTGTGACTCATTTACACTCTGATTTTCTCTCTTTCCAAACTTCTCTCTTTGACAAACGTCTAAAACACACGAATATGCTGAGATACAGTTGTAAATATAAACGACCGAAAATTTCACCCATGTAGAGTTTGTTTTGTTTCGTTTGGCTTTAAGACCACTCTCGATGTTGGTTCACTTTAGTTAAAAATAAATAAATAAATAAATAAATAAACTTTTTTATATAACAAGAACATCAAACTCATCTTTCCTAACCAACCAAACATTGTACTTCCTTGAGATTGAAGCAAAAAAAAAAAAAAAAAAATCAGTAATATATAGTAATGAATAGTTACTATAATTAACTATATTTATAATGTTGTTTGAAAATGTGAATGAAAAATTAATGTGAAAATCTTGTGATGGAGATTTTGGGTTTATAGATTTTTTTCCGCAAAAAATTGCTAAAAGAATGCATTTAACAATGCTACAAAAGTTCTACTACAAGGAAAAAATAGCACAAAACCGTCTAATGAGACACCGAGATCTTAGAAAATGAGAATTTCAAGACCGATTCTTAACAAGTAGGGACAGATTTACGGATGTTATAATTATAAAAACTTCTAGTAACAGGACACTTTTATGTAATGAATTGTCAAGTGAATTGATGAAGGAAATCGGTAAAAGTTAGCTTTGAATGTTCAGCTGGATGGCGTTGGCCTTCTGTGCCGTGGTCCCGGGTTCTGATCCGCGCTGGCCAGTGGGTGGATTTTCGAGATGCAGAAAATCGTCCACGCCCATGTCGTATATGCTTATGCGAAAAAAAACCCTTGGGTATTCGTTTGGTTTTGAATGGCAAAAATTAAATTCCTAGACAACAAAATTAAATCCCTAGTGCAATTTCGCTTCGAAGAAAGCCCAGAAGCTCCCCCTATCTAGTGGGAAACTACATCAAAAGTCTATTTGCTATTGGCATCCGCGCCATTATGGTTGTTACATGAAAGACTGTATGCTGTATGTATCGGGTTATCGCGCTATGTCTGCAAAAGGCAAAATAGCCTAACGTAGCCTCATTAGGGGAAGAAAAAAAAAATCGCATTTTTGATGAAAGTATTCAACTTATCAAATACTTTTCTTATAAAACTTTACTTCCCGACCGCATATTATCTTATTTTGTTTTTCTTCTTTTTACACTTAATCCTTTGAGGCACGGTGGCTTCGTCTGTGACCAACATTTTTTGAACGTTTTTTTCGCCCAACTGACACAGTGGCTTCAAAAAGTAGCCGAAAAAACATTTATAAAATTTGTAGCGTCAGCGTGCTCCAACGTGTCAACCAAAAGAGCACAATGTGCAAGCACTGTTTGAAGCCTACTAGAGTTTTGGTCTGAGGAGAGGATATTGACCTTGATGCTATCAAGTAAAAATTAAGGAGCGTAACGATTATGAAGTGTCTAAGTGTTCACCAAACACAAACAATAACAATATTTTTTCTTTTCTTGTTAGATCGATCACTGGACCAGTACGAACTCATATACTCTACTAGGAATAAAACAATCTTTCTCATATCATCACATTCATGCCCATTCCTTTTGAACTATCCTGGGCTAACAATTTTAGTATTGAATTAATAATCAGTATGCAGTACTTGTTGTTGAACAGGATATTCTGCACTACTTTAAGGAGCGAATTATCAAGCCTCAAGATAATACCTTTGTTGACCATCAAGCGAATTTTTAAGTCACGGTGGTTCATTGACCAACCGTATAATTTGCTTGATGCGAGATAATTGTTTTGCCCTCTCCTCACTTTTCTGGAGAGTTTTCTAGAACTTTCTGTTTTGATAATGTAACCATTAAAATGTCTCTGCTCTGATTCACTTCCCCATAAGAAAAAGATAGCAAAATACATCCCATGATTTTTTTGTCAACGAAGGGTAAAGCGACGAAGGTCAATAACCAACTTCTGGGAACATCTTTTTTTTTTTCCTTTTTGTGAATTATCATCAAACAGCAATAAAAAAATATTGAAAAACATTTCTCCTACCATCACCAAAGATTCAAAACTTTTTAGGCGTAGAAATGATATGTTTGAATGGGGGAGGGGGAAGGGGAGACTGCAGTTAATAATTAATCTTGACTATGTTGACAAACGTAATTTCAGTGCAAATAAACTGACTAACTGACTGCATGATTTGCAGTTCAAAAAAAAGAGAAAAGAAATCAAAAGCGGTTTTCTTTCCTCTTAAAATGCTAGATTTTTTTTTCTATTTTTATTGTTGCTTTCACTTCAGTTGGTTTCGCTTTTCACAGTGTTGTGCTGAAACGTATTATGTTTGCGTTGTGGTAAAAGTAGTCAGATTTGTAAATTCTAATTTGTCTCAATTTCTCATTTGTACTTTGCTTATATAGTGTACTAGAAAAAAAAATGCAATGGTGATTCTTTATTTGCACAAGATTCATTCCATCAAAAATCACTGAAAAAAAACTCAACTTGACAATCTCAGATTTTCATGAATCCTTCAAAAATCTTACTCTTTGACATCCAGCATTCATAATTTATCAGTAATTAATTTTTGAAATTCGTCGAAAGCATTATGTTTTTTAACTTGCCCGCAGTACTTAAAAAAGTTATTACTCAATTTCTATGGGAGCTACAGAGTTGTTCTTTTTAAAGAGAATTGCATTCGCTTTGACTTGAAATAATTTTGGAAAATATTTTTTCTCACCAAATTTTTTAATACAAAAATTCAAAAATTTTTGAGGTAGTGTTCTTTGAAATTTTTGAGAAAAGTGTTCCGTTTCGTCCAACACTTTTCAGAGTGGGACCATGAAAGCATCAGCTGTTACAGGAGTTACCAAAAAATTGTTAGTGAAAACTGCAATTCAGGGTTCTACGTCATTTGCTGTAACTGCCGATCGATCCCTTCATAGTTCCACCTTGAACATTTTTTGGATATATTCATTAAAATAAATTTAAAATCACATTTCTTGAAAATTTTCAAAGGGCTCTCTCAAAAATTATTGATTTTTAAAACTTTAAACTTTGTGAAAGCAAATATATTTTCGGAAATTGTACAAGATACACATCAAATTGAAGTGCGTGTAATTCTAATGAGTTGTGCAACTGTGTAGCTACCATAAATTTTGATTTGTGACATTTTAAAGCAAATTTGGCCAAAATTTGCACAAATTTTCTCGTATTATTTCCAGTAACTGCTGAGGCTTTCATGGTCCCATTGTGAAAACGTTTGGATATAGTAAAATGTGTTAAAACTCAAACTTTTTTTCAAAATTTGTAAAAGACACTATCTTAAAATAAAAATTCTGAGAAAAAAATCTTTTTTCGGAAAATATTTAAGTTACATATCAAGTTATATTGCATATAATGGTCTTTAAAATGAGCGGATGTACAACTCTGCAGTTAGCATAGAACTTGAGTTGTAACATTTCAAAGCACTGCTGGAAATTAAAAAAAGTGCTTTTTAACGAGTTTCAATAATTAATTAGTGAGCACTTATGAATGCTTTTTTTTTTTAAGTTGTATATCAATTAAAGATTCCTGAAAGTATCATGAAAATCTGAGATGATCATGCTAAGTAACTTGCTAATTTTACATGGAATGATGACCCATAAGCTGGCTACATAGCTTGGCATTTCAGAAACCAAAGTTTTTAAGTTTTTCTGGCATAAAAAAATTTGAATGTCTTCCCATTTCCACGATTTTTATTTCTGTGATTCTTACACCTGGGAAATCGGTTTCTCATCTACACGACATCTTTTTGTGATCCACTCACTCATTCTTCAAAAATATAGCCTCCCCCCTCTGGGCCCCCCAGAGCAAAAGCACCCCTCTAAATACCAAAAAGACCCTACCAAGAGCGACCCCCCTTAAAGAGAAAAATACCCCTCAAAACTACCCTCATCCCAAAAATTTGCAATGGCGCAGTCTGCGCCATAACTCTCCCCCCCTAAGTGGGCTCCCCTGCTACATATTGATAAGATTCACGCTCTCCGCCCCCCCCCCCTTGTTGTAAAATGTACAAGTTCTCATCGGATTGACACTTGAAATTATTTGCTGTGAAAAAAAATCTTACTTACTACTTTGACAGTAAATTGTTTTGATTTTTGTACATATTATTCCTCTCAATTAAAATATATAAAATTCAAAAAATATATATCTGGTGGGTTTTTTGAACATTCGACCAATTTCCACGACTTTTTACATAGCTTTGTTGTAATGGGATTGCACTGTATGTTGAAAAATATTACTTATTTGAAACTACAGTACAAACAATAATGTCCGATGCAAACATTATTAAATTGATTACACAACACCTATTAATATTTGAGGCTTACTAATAGTTCTTAGGCATTAAAAACTAAACTGTAAAACATAATTTGATGTGTAGTAACATTTATTTTTCCTTTATTTCAGGCTTAATTGACTAAAGAGCAGAAAAAAATATAAATGAAATTAAAGGAAAGTGGAGTAAAAGTGATGCGGATGCTCTAATCAAATATTTTGTGAGAGGACGATATTTCTAACCTGGATATACGTAAACACGTACCTATGTCTGCATAGTTTTGAGAAGAGAGCACATTTGGTCCACTGTTGGACTAAGGTGACCTGGGAGGAGTTGGTAGTTGCACTGTTCGGATGTGGAAGATGAAGTGAAGATGAAATAAGATGCTAAATATTTGCATGCTCATGTTCTCTAAAATTACTCATGTTTCTGATGAAGATTATGCTTTCTTTTTATTAGTCTTTTGAACATTTAAAAGTTAAATGTTAGTGAATTACCTGAAACTTTATCAAGAGCTAGATAGCTGATATTATTACCCGAAACATTTACTTCATATTAGGGATGCGTCGTTCATGAACGAACGGGTCAAAAAGAACGAATCCTTAAAATGAACGTATCCGTTCGTTCACCTAAAAAATGAACCACCGTTCTTTTGAATAGTGAGCAGTTTGGAACCTTGCATTGATGCACTTGTGATAAAATCGCATTTTTTTTTTTTTTTTGAAATACATTCATCTTCAAATTTTTAACTTAATCAATCCCATTTTTTTCCTCAGTGCAGGTACAATGTATTCAGTTCGAACCTTTTTTACTTTCTGCTTTTTTCACCATTTTTCTTTAACTTTTGCAGTTCTTCATTTGCAATTTTTTCATGTATCCATTAGTAATGTTTTGTGTAACTTGTTTGGTCATTCTCACACTTTCTATCGCAAAAATTATTCCTAAAAGTACCTTTTATCACTTTTCTGGTGATCCTTTTGTCTTCTATAACATTCCTCCTATCATTTACCATCTATAATGATTTGACTTTATTTTTAACTTGCTTGGCGACTTCCAAGTCGCTCAATTTTACTTTCCATTTCTATTATGCAGAGTTTTTAAATAAGGATTATTACTGTCTAATTCCCCCCTCCCCCCCCCCCCATCTTAAAAAATGTTGTGTGTGTGTGTTTCTTTTCTGTTCTCATTGGCACTGTGGAATAATTTTGAAGCTGTCTAATATTTAGGTGAGTCTTTTTTTTTAAATTAAATTATCCGGTACTTGGGCTGAGCTACCAGTTTATTTGTTGTAACTTTTTTCGTTTTACCTATTGGTAATACTATATGTATGTATACAGTTGTGTATCTGGAAAAAAATATTTGAAGGACCGCACCGATCTTTCTTTTGAATAGATGTGATGGTTGACAGATGTAAGATCAATTTCGACAACTTACACCAGTTTTTATGTAAAAAGCAGACGTTTTATGATTAAAATACTTTTGTTAAGTTTATGTTATTTAACGTACATAGTTTTAATAAACATTTCTTTATTCTCGTGTTTAATATTGTAGCCTGTTTCATTCTTTCTTTTTTTTTTTCCGAGTTATTCATTTTTTATGGCTATATTTTCCTATAGCTCATTTTAGTTATTTTTCCTCCAAAGAATATTGCTGATCTGATGAAACATTTCGAATGTACGCGAGTATGTCGTGCAAAGAGATCACTAGTAACTTCTTTAAATAAATGAAATCGTTCAAATGAACGAGTTAAATGATCAGATCAAAAGAATGAACGGTCCTCTGATGAACGAATCATTAAAAAGAACGGCATTGCCCACCTCTACTTCACATAGAACGAGCTGATGTGTGCATAACATGACTTCCTTTAACTCCAATTTAATGTCATTTCCCCATTACTGGCAATTTTAATGTGAAACAAAAGTTTACTCTCTAAATATCACCAACAATGGCCGAATTAAAACAGATTTTTAAAAAAAAATCGCCAAATTTGTCGCCAAGTTGGCGACAAAACTTGGCGACCGAAAGACTGGCGATCTATCGCCAAGTGTCCGCCAAATTATAACACCACTTGAGTTTACATCGCAATTAACAATGATTTCCCCCCAAAAGG
This sequence comes from Uloborus diversus, assembly GCF_026930045.1. Classification (NCBI taxonomy): domain Eukaryota; kingdom Metazoa; phylum Arthropoda; class Arachnida; order Araneae; family Uloboridae; genus Uloborus; species Uloborus diversus. The sequence continues at coordinate 16,128,879 of NC_072733.1, read as the reverse complement.
GGGCAAAAGACCCCTTTATTAGAAACACCCGAATGCAACCAAAATACATACCGTTCTTGAGTTATGCGACATACATACGCACATACAGACGTACATACAGACGTCACGAGAAAATGCGTTGTAATTGACTCGGGAATCGTCATTATGGATATTTCGCGTGTCTATACGTTCTTAGGCACTTATCCACGTGTAGTCGAGTCGAAAAGAAAACTCAATATTCATTCGGGGGTGAGTAAAATGGAAATTAAGGTCGATTTTTGAGTGAAATTTTTTTCGCGACTACAATACTTCCTTTTTTTTTTTGTAAAAGGAGGTAAAAATTCATTCTGTATTTTGCCATTTCAATGCCACGGCTGATCTTACTTGGAATGTAGGACTTAAATTTACGAAAGCAGAACTGGAACTCTTCATAGATTCCACAATGTACATGAAGATAAAACACAACGTGCAAGATGATAATTGTTTCGTTGGTAAACGTTATGCACGCGCAAATAATCCCTATATTCCTCACTATAGTAAAAACTATAATATTGCAGTCGATGCAAATAATTTACATGGGTTCGCCATGTCGCAACCTCTTCCCTTTGCAATAATAAATAATGATCGTAGAAAATCAAATCTTCATAACTTTGCATATTACTTTCTTGAACTTGGATGATGCTTGGTATCAAAAAAGTACTTTTAATCTCAATAAAATTAAGAGAAGATTATCTAGTGATATGCTAGAATATTTTGAAGTTGTAAATTAAGTATTTAAACTGATGAAAAGACTGCATGCCTTGAAAACTTAAGTTGTGCGGTATTTTGATGATTTCCAAATCAAAATTGTTCTAATATTTTTAGATCAAAATCTGTTTTTTCCGAAGAGTAAAACAAAAGTTGTTATCGCACAAGAAAAAATAGGTTTATGTTGGGGAGCTTTCCATCCTGATCCAAGAGGTTGCTCAAACCAGCTGAATTCACTACGTTGGATAAAAAAAATTCAGTGTTTGTATTTATTTTCAATAACGCTTTATATATTGCTATAAATTTGATATCTACTCAAAATACGTTTTGTATGAGAACAAAAATAAAAAGTTTGAGTAACTTCTTCCCCCGCAAAAAAATTTCGAAAAAACTGTTTGTAAACATAATAATTATTTTTTCTCAAAAACGAAAACTTCCCCAGATCAAAATTGCTCTTGATTTTCAGATGGTAAATTTTCGAAGGACGGGCGTGAAAGAGCAGATCTAAAAAATCTGCTTTCTCTGAAGATTGAAAACAATTGTTATTAGTGCAAAAGATTTTTTTTTTCAATGAATCCAAAGTGTTGTTGAATTTGCATATTATGTTTAGATATTCATGACTGTGTATAGTTTTCAAAAAGTATTATTGCGAGAAAAAATGCAGTGGAAAATTTTCTTGTATTCTGAAAAGAACTTTTCAAAGCTTTGCTCTAAAAAATACATTTAAATATTCTGTTGTCAGGATCAAATTTTTTCTAGGAACTCCAAAAGCAGCATCTGGGATAAGACTTTTAAGAAATCAGATGAAGTTGTCAGACTATTTGCCATTTTGCTGTTATTTTTGGCAGATATGCACATAACCAAAGTAATTTTAGTTGTAGAACTTTAAATTATATTCCTGTTATCTCCCTTAACCTTACAGGATACTTAGACTCGACCGGTGCATCGGCGCCGATAGTTCCACAATTTAGCCATCGGCATCGGCGGCCGATGCTAACTTGCAGGAAACATCGGCCCATCGGCCTTTAAAACATCGAAAAGCCGATGGAATTGGCCGATGTTTTCGAAAAAAACCTTTGCTGTTTTACTTTTTAATGCAAAGTAAAGGGAGTTATTGTTTTCATAAAAAATTGCTTACTTAAACTTCAGTATGAATTTCTTTTTTAGTCACCCCTGAAAAGTTTTTAATACTGCATTCAGGTACCAAACAAGTTAATTATTGCGTTGTTTCTTGCGGCTGGATGTACGTATGTATCTCTCATAAGTCATAACTCAAAAATGGTAAGAGGTAGAAGGTTAAAATTTTCACATGTAGGGTGTGCGTACGTTCCAGTTGTGCACTTCCCTTTTTGTTTTCGATCGGGTGTTCTAAAAAGCCTATTTACTCTTTTTTTTTTTTTTTTGTGGCTATTAATTACTTATTTCAATACAAAACTAATATAGCGTCTCAGACTGACGATCACTTGGTGATACACTCTATAACAAAAAAAATCGACGCACCAAGAAGGAGGGATCCGATTGAGACGAAAATTTGTGAAAAGGAAGACAATGCACAAAGTAGTAAATGATTAAATTCTTACAACAATTGAATAATTTATGTCAGTTACAGTAACAAGTTCAATAAGGTATTGATCCGCCTCTAGCCTAGATACAAGCTGAAGCACGACGTGGGAAACACCGATAAAGCTCTCAGAGGTTGCCCTGCGGTATTTCCGGCCAAATTCGCTTCAATTGTCGGCCGAGGTTATCAACATTCCTTGTCAGATGCAATCGCCATCCCATCATATCGCAGACATGCTCGGTGGGAGAGAGATCTGACGATCTGGCAGGCTACGGAAGAGTTTGACAAGCTTGCAGACAGTTCATAGCAACACATGCCGTATGTTATCTCGCATTGTCCTGCTGAAAACCAGCCGAGGGTACTGCAAAAGGAACGGCAATAAAACAGGTCTTAGGATGTCGTCGACGTACCACTGTGCAGTAGCGTACCTCTAATTACAACCAAAGGGGTCCAGTTATCAAAGGAAATGGCACCCCAGACCATAATGCGTTGTTGAGGGCCAGTGTGGCATGCAAAAGTGAAACCAGGATCCCTCCTCTGCCCTGGGTGTCTCCAAACAAGTCTTCGATGATCGTCATGACAGAGTTGGAAGCGGGATTCGTCGTTAAAGGCCATACATATCCAGTCGGCACCATTCCAACCTGATCGAGCCATGCACCACTGTAATCTGGCTCGGCAGTGTGTAAGCGTCAGTGGCAGGTGGCGTAACGGTCAGCGCGAGCGTAGATTTCGTTGTCCCAACCGTCTGTAAATGGTCATGATTGACACTGGTATTTGGGTTGGACGTCTGATGGTTCGTAAAGATGAAGACAGCGCTGTGATAGCTGATCGGACAATCACTCTGTCATCACGATCTGTTGTGACCCTAGGTCGACTGCTCCTGACGCTGAGCTCTGCCATTTTCCACCCATCCCAGCCAGCATCTTCGAATCGCCGCATCGCTTCGACTCAAATGACGAGCGATTCTCCGATTTGACCAACCGGCCTCTTTCAATCCAATGATACGACCTCTTTTAAACTCTGACAGTTGCTCGTAATGAGCACGAACCATGCGGCGAGGCATTTTTAAGTTGTTGAAAGGTAATCTGAATCGCAATCAAACCGAAAGGTTTAACAACTGTTAAAGAACTGCTCTTTATATACATCTCCTGGATGCGCAGTTTCGATGCGCTGGGGATCAAACTATTTATTCATTGGACACCAAATTTTAATCATTTACACATCTGGTCAAAACAATCATGCATACAAAATTTCAAAGCAATCGGATGATTGCTTCTTGATGCGTCGATTTTTTCGTTATAGAGTGTATATTGCCGAATTGGAGACCATGGAAACAAATATGACATGGCGAAACCGGTTTTTGTGTCAAGAACCTCACTCTTTTCATGGCTATTTCTTTTTTCAGAAAAATTTATGTCACTGTTATAGCTTTTATGAAAAATGCAAACTTTTTTATTCATAAATTTTAAATAAGTATGAAAATATTCCTATTATGATTTAATATTGTAATTTATCTGTTACTTTTTTTGTTTAATTTTAGATTAAAAAATGTCCACGTGCAATCTTTTCACTTTAATTGCGTAATTTGTTGACGGATTCATATTTTTATTCTTAATTTTTTTTAATAATTGAACAACATAATTTAAAGTTTTTTAACTATGAATAGTGTACATAATCCATACATTATTACAATATTGCTGAAATCTTAGTTATATGTTCAATTAAAAAAAAACAAATCAGTTGGTTATTAAACAGTGTCTTTGTTTTTATTCCTTTTTTTTTTTTTTTTTTTTTGGCTGTTGTTCTTTCTCTATCATCTTACAACAGTCAAAAAAGAGGAGCATAACTACATCCTATATAGATTGTACGTAGTACAATCCGAAATTTCGGGGATATGCTGTATAAAACTTTACCCAGAATAGTTCACATTACTGAAGCACATCCACCTTCAAAGGGTCACCTTGAGGGACTATGTACTTCTGCCAGTGTTCACATAACTTTTGGAAACACTCCTGGAAGCCTTTTTCGCAATCTACTATGATGCAGCTTCATCTTCTCCTGACGGAAGAAAGCGGCGTCCATGCAAATGTTTTTTTGCTGGGAACAGGTAAGAGTCACACGGAGCTAAGTCCGACGATACGTTATGTTATTTGTTTGTCATATCAGAGCATTGATCAATCAAACCGTGCATCCTCAACATGAAAGTCGCCTTCTTTCCCACGATGAAGTTAAAGCAGCTGCGCAAGAGGCCTTACAAGAGGTTGCAAAAAATGGCTGTTAGGAGTGCTTCTAAAAGCTAAACGAACGTTGGCAGAAGTGCATAGTCGTTCAAGGTGATTATTTTGTGGATATATGTGCTTCGGTAATGTGAACGTATGAGTTTTCAACTTACTATTTCATAACGTTTCTGAGTGACGCAAGTTTACGCGTATGAAGACATTACAAGAGAACTTGCGATAATTAACTGAGGAGGTGTTCAAAATGGATATTTTGGTCATCTATATGTTCTTTGGTACATATGCGTGTACAGATGTGCCGAAAAAACTTGTGAAGTTTAAATTGGGTGATCGTAAAATAGAAATTAGGTCGAAATTTGATTTTTTTTTTTTGATTACAAGTCCTTATTCGTAGAAAGGAAGTAAAGTGAAATGAATAAATGATCCTTTAAATCCCTGATAATCTTATCAATTTATTTCCGTTAGATTTTCTTCCTTTTTTTTATGCCATCGGCCAACGGCATGGGCCATCAGCAATCGGCCATTTGGAGTAAAACAATTGGCAATCGACCATCGTCCATCTTTGAACAATCGGCCCATCGGCCAAAAAATGCCATCTGTCGAGCTCTACAGGATACGATTCTCAATTAATATTAAAATATCTAAAAGTTTGAATATTAAAGGACTCTATCAAAATGGAGACTACTGAACCCGATCTGTTAAAAACTTTTCCATGAAAATGCAAAAGAATCTTCGGGAAATCATTTATCGGCAGACTGATCTAAAGTTATAGAGAGTTAAAAGGATAATATCTACAGAAATTTTAAAAAATAGAGATTACAAAGAATTTAAAACAAAATACGTCGTTAGATATTTTTTGTGAGAGAACCCTGAGAATTACTGTAAATTTAAGGAAGTATAAGAACAAAGACTCTGTAAACTGACCGAAAGAAACACTTCAAGACTCTGTAGCATGAAAAAAAAACTGCTGAGATTATGTAAATTGACAGAATGTGAAAAGGCAAAGTTTTATGCTGTTAAAAGGATCTGCCCTCTAGCCGTATCTAAGATAGAATTACAAGCAGGTACCAACCAGGTCGTTTTTCGACTACCACAGGCTAGAATTTCACCTGTTTGAGGTATCAGCCTAGAATAGCTTCAACAGAGCAGGAAGCAATAAACGTCTCTTATAAACCGAGAGTATCTTCACGCTGGTTGCTAAAAGTATTTAGCAAGAAAATGCACAAAAATAGACATATTTTTCTGTGAAACGGTTATTTAACAAGCTTGGTCCAGTGTTTTTGAACGAATGCTCGTATAGTTTAACAAAAATACACTTGCCTATTATTTTAGTAAGACACTAAAAAAATATCGCCAAAGTAATTCGCATTTGTATTTTTATAAAAAAATTAATAAATAAATTTAAAAAAAAAGGTGTACTTCTTTTATGTATAATTGATGTTTGATCTTGGGAAAGTATTGAATACGACTGCAATTATTGACTACAGCTGATGTGTTGTATTTGAATAACATTTTATATAAGCTAATTTTATAATTATTTACTTCTTATCACACAGTTCTTCAATTTGATAAAAAAATGTTTTACTTATTTTGTGTACAACTGGTGTTTATCAAACTCACTTTTTGTTTCATTGCAAAGGATCAAACACAATCATATAAATAAACCATTACTAGTGATGGAATATGAATTATCTTTTATTATTATTATTATTATTATTATTATCTACTTTATCAAAAAGAGCGTCTTAATGATAGTTATACTTTAATGTGTCAAAATGTTTTACTGGTTTATGTGTAATTGATACTTTCACCTTCATTTTCATGAAATGCAATCTTATTCTATATCTACATGTTTCAATGCTTCCTCCCTATACTATTGACAAACCAATCAAAAGTTTTATATTCATTAAAACAAAAGTTGCGTTACTTCCTGTTAATGTCTCTGACAATTTTCCATCGGCAATACAACAATCATAGTATTAAAATTTAAAAAAAAAAAAAGTAAAATGAACAATTTAGGGGAAAGCCGCCTATATTGGACCACTGCTTAAATTGAACCGGGGGCTTAAAATCTAGCGTAGAAATCTGTGCTATACTTTACCAATGGAAATACAAAGATTTGTGTCTGAAACCCTTGAGGATGAAGTTCCGCCACATTTCGATCTGCATAGCATGAGTTACGATGCGATCTGTGTTGAAAACGTGTTCGATCTTATTTTGAGAACTTGTATCAAGTAGGATAATACTAAAACTTATGAACTGAGAAAAGTGCTTTTATAGTATTATAAACAGTGTTTAATGGGATTACAACAATGTATTTACATGCACGATTGGGAAACTTGCTGACAAGGTATAAATAAAAGAATTAAAAAATGGCGTGTTTTCCTTTATTGGACCAAACAAATATTCCTATATCGGACTTGTGGTCCAATTTAAGAATATGAAACTGAGCAAACCTTTTTACTTATCACGTTATAAAATAAGTGATTAGTGTAACTTAATAGCCTAGTTATTATTATTTTAAGCATATTTTAAAACTAATTCAGGAAAATTATATTAACTTTTACTTTTCAAGCACATTTTCTAGAAGCTGCCACCCATTAAACTTGATAATTATACATTAAGCTTCAATTTCAGTTTTGTTAAATATAGTTTTTTAATTTGACTGAAATTTGCTTGTTAACGTTACTTGTTGACTGGTTATTTTATTAATTAAAGGACCGGTAGTCCAGTTTAAGAATCTGAAACTCAAACAAACTTTAAAATTTTTTAACAAAATAATTTAGTGGTAGTAATTTAGACATTTAAATGCGCATTTAGGATTGCTTAAAATATAAATTAAGGTTAATTAAAGCATTCAAGCTGGCTTTTATTAAGTAACTTGCTTAGAAGCTTCAACCTCATAAAATAGATTTTTTTTCTTTTTTTCTTTTGTAAACTTCAATTTCAATTTTGTTAGATAAAATTTATTTATTTTTTAATTTTAATGAAGTTTGCTCGTTAACTATATTTTTAGCTGATTTCTTTAAAGATTACAAGCTACGTTATTTCCATCTTTCTTGGTTTTAGAAGATGTGTAAAAGCGGAAATAAGGTTCTTAGGAGGAAAAAAATGATGGAAAGAGCCTTAGCTGCTTGTTGGAACGATGATATGTGGCTGTGCTATAAACTTGGCTAATGATAACGGTATAAGAATATTTTCTCTTTCAGCACACACTAAGCATCGTTTACAGCCCTTGGACGTGGCCTTTTTCAAGCCTCTGTCCACATATTTTAATCGAGCATGTGATGCGTGGATGCGAGAACATCTAATGAAGTCCTTTACCCAATATAAAATAAGAGAACTGTTAAGTGACTCTTAATGGACAAACTGCAAGCACGACCAATATTCTGTGAGTGGATTCTCAAGAACGGGAGTTTGATCTGTTAATGCAATTGTGTTCAATGACAGCGACTTTGTAGCGACCGAGTTAGAAGTTAAAAGTTTAGATGAGACTACTCACCAAAGTAAATACGCTACATGTTCGGTGTCAGCTGTACAAGATGTACAAGAACAAGGTACGGATAAAATTAATAAAATTTCCGAGTAATCAGTGGCTAGTTCTACCTAAGTTATGATTGTTGGTTCTATTGCTGATTTTGTAAAAGGTGGCACCCATATTACCTTTGCACAGAAGCGGATACAGAAAAATCTCTTGGAGGGGGCACGGTAAATTGAATAGCCCTCCCCACCCCCCGCCACCTTCGATGCTTCATAAAAAAGTTTTAATGACTTTATTTGAAAAAGTGCGTGCTTTTATTTATTTTTAGTTTTTTTTAGGATCCTTCAGGTCGACGAATCTACTTCTAAATACATGAATATTATGCACTAATATGCTTTGAATGTGGACGGAAAATTTCTTTATCGTTTCAAGCCATTCAAATACTAAACCCAATATAATGTCACCGAGATGCTAGACAATGAGCTGCTTTACGTAGGAACATTGTCATAATGATTATAACACGAGGGAAAGGTTATTAAATAAACCCATACCTCACTTGAGTTTTTTTTAAAATTAATTTATAAAGAAAATCATAACTTCTCATAACATATAAGTTTTACTGAAGAATTATTTCTGAAATCTTTCTTTATTTGAAATTATTTCTGTGTGAATTTCAAAACAATTGCTGATTTGTTCTTAAAGCCATGATACAGTTGAGATAACATATTGATACTACATGCCGTTTCCATTTAAAATCATGGTTTTTCCAAGAAACTACCATATGATTTCTTCCATTTTGCACTTTTTATGAGCTGAAAAAGAAATCTATTATTTCGCAAACAGGTTCTTGGATCAAAATGACTCTTTTAGGTGCGCCTACACATTTCCAAAAAAAAAAAAAAAATATTAATCATTGATTGCATCGAAGAAGAATTAGTGGACGAATCGCGATAATACGGTCCCTTGAATCCGAAACCAGTGAGTTAAATGTATTCTGCATTTTTGAGCCTCTAACTCCAGTAATACTTCTTAAGCAAACAAAAAGGCTTTTACTTAAAATATGCTGTGTGTGTTATGTTTTCTATTCAATTAACTACGTAAAAAATGCATAAGAAAGGTAAACTAAAAAGTAATAAATAAAATAGTGAAATTAATTCATCCTTTGGGGGAGGGAGACGGGCGCCCTACCCCCCCCCCTCCCCTAAAATCCGCTACTGCCTTTGCATAAAAAGTGGATGGCAGAAAAAGGAAATCAACTTCAGTAAACGTTCTAATGTCTTCGTCACATAAAAAGGACACAGAATAAATAAAGTCACAAAAGAAGGAGCAAAAACCGCACAAAACAAATAGTATTGCAATATTTGCACTAGAGATGAAGTGCAAAGCATGATTTAGTGTATGAAATGCCATCATGGGGTTCATCAACACTGCGCCAAGTTAGCCCAAAGCAAAGGAAATACTATTGCAAATCCTGTAAAGTGACTGTACATTTCAAATGCAAGTTATTAGTCTATCATTAACTGTTACGGTCCAATTTAGGAAGTGCATGGTTCAATATAGGCGCATATATTCCTAAATTAGAGTCTTTCAACTTTGTCAAAAATAATTTTTTAAAAAATTATCATCATATTTACAGACAATGTAAGTACTTATAGCAGTTCCTAATTAAATTTGCCTTCAGATGCCCTATTTTTTATTTTCCTTTTGCTTCACGTTTAGCGACACAGGTCTCTTCTTCTTAGGGGGTCCAATAAAGGCGGTCTTCCCCTATTATCGACATACACATGAAAAACAAAACGCAACAATAAACAGTGGCGGATTAAAAAGAAAAACTGCATCACTTGCGAAAATCGACATTTTAAAGAATTTCTCGATAATGAGATAACGCTTTTTCTCTAACTTTTGTTACATATAAAAGGTATGCTTCAGCAGACATTTTTCAACAAACATTAAAGCCCTAATCATTTAGGGGACCAGCAACGAATTAGTTAACTCACTATGTACAATAATTTTATGCATTTTAGTGAAAGTATCACTTTTATTCACGAAGATATGAGCATTTCTTTTAAAAATATCAATTTCGTTCGCATGTTTTTGGAGCATAACACGCAAAGTTTTCCGTCCTCGGGTACCAAACTTTCAGAAAGTTAATAGCATACAAGAGAATCATTTTACTGTAATTTGAAATAAAAAAGGTGAAAATTTGATGTTATATGAACATATAAAGCAATTGCTCACGGCGCATTCGCGAAAGATAGCAATTTATAACTTTCAAAACTTTTTGGGCAATACCTTATGAAAAAAAAAGTGCCGCCCCCGGCCTTAATACTATTTTAGCATACTCACACGCATTGCTGCAATTTGAGCTGAAAAGGAAGAAAAAAAAAACTAAGGATTTTTTTTTTTTTTTTTTTTTTTTTTTTTTTGACTCCTTACATTTTGCCATCACGAAGTTTGCTGCTCTAGGCGGTGGCACAAGTCACTTACTCCAGGAGCCGAGTCTGTAGGTCGTAAAAATTACATATATAGAGAAATAATCACCATTGAAATGTAATACTAACACAAAAAATTGACTTTAGTTCGACTAATAATTTCCGAGATATGAAACGTAGCGTTTTGTGATTTATACCAGTTTACACTTGAGCTCATTTGCATCTTTTGGGGGGAAATATTGAAGCTAAAAAGGGTAACAAGTTTTTGTGTAAATATTTTTTTTTTTTTAATTGCAGAGATTTTTCAGTGGGTTTTTGCGTATCAAAAAATAACATTTGCATTTATTTTTCAATTGCCATGAAAAAATAAAAATAGTCCGGCCCGTCTAATGGACTATCGGTTAAGAGAATAAATACTCCTTTTAATGTAATAATTTTTCAATGTACCGAACCGTATAGTACTTTGTTCCTGTGATCCCGGATAATAGAATGTCCCGCTTATTAAGATAATTTTGCGAGGGAAATTGGCTGTTCAATTAAGGGGGCTCGATTCGACTGTAATTTGTTTTTAATTTCGACATACAGTTATTCTTTTTAAGGAGCAATGTAATTTAATATTGTTACAAATTCTGTAAATAGTAATTATTGTAGTAACGTAACCTGTAAATAGTTTCCCGTAATGAATATACAACCCCCTTTCATTCCGCTAAAGTATACGATCCCCTATTTCCTTTTCTTTTCATTGATAAAATTGATAACGGTCTACGCATTTCTGGAAGCAGAAAGAATGTTGTGGAAAATTCTTCGATGTTTATAAAAGCGTCCTGCTGGATAAAGAGGGGAGTGAGTTTCGATTGAGAATTTGTGCTGTGAGTGGATTAGCTCTGTTTATTGCGAGACATTTCGCTGTGTTGTTTTCGTATTTGGAAGTAAATACGTGTGTAAACGTTGAGTTTACGGTGTTGTGCGATAATTGCTTAATTGCTGATGAATAATTTAGCAGTTGTTGACGATATTTCCTGTACATAGTGTAAATAAATTTCCTGTGTTTATATCAAGAACTGTTCATAAAGACTTTTTAAATTTGGACTTTATTTTTATGGTGATTACTCGCGCAATGGATGAACAATTAAAACAACTTCTGGAAGCAATTAATGCTGTGAAAAGTGACTTGACCGAAAGTATGGCGGCTAATCAAGAACAATTAAAAAGTGATCTGACTGCAAGTATGTTGGCAAATCAAGACCAGTTAAAAAGCGATTTAACGGTGCTGAAAAAGGACTTAACGTCTAACCAAGAAGAAATTAAAAACGACCTTATTTCGGTAAAGACTGTGATGGAAAATAAATTTAATGACATAGAGCATCGAGTTGATGCTATTGAAGAAAAATTTGATACCGTTGAAAGCCGATTCAATGCTGTAGAAAATAAATTTGAAGAAGAAGATAGAAGATTTCATCTACTTAAAGAAGAGATCTTTAAGGACATGGAAAGGAGATTGGCGACCGTGGAAAGCAGCTCTGTACAGTTTGGCGCTCCCACATCGGTTGCTCGACCGTCCATTAAACTTGCCACATTTGATGGGAAAACTTCGTGGCAGGTTTACAAAACTCAATTCATGATAGTGGCGGAAGCGAACGGATGGGACTCTGCTACCAAGGCCTGTCATCTTGCAGCATCCCTGAGAGGTGACGCAGCGGACATTCTCCAGACCCTTCCGGACAGCCAGCGCCTGGATTTCGCCGCCCTCACATCTGCGTTGGAGCTTCGCTTCGGTGAGAAGTGCCAGAAAGATTTCAGGCGACTCCAGTTGAAGTCCCGTTTCCAGAAAACCGGGGAAACCCTGCAAGAGCTAGCGGCGGACGTCGAGAGACTGTCTCATCTTGCTTTTTGCGACTGTCCTGCGGATGTTCGAGACAACCTGGCACTCAACTACTACATCGACGGTGTTCAAGATCCGGAAATCCAGAAAGCGCTACGGATGGCGGATGTCAAAGACCTGAATTCTGCTGTTGTGTATGCGATGAAGTTGGAGGCTGCCCAGCAAGCAACCCGCAAGGATCGCCATTCAATCCGCGGCGTGAAAACTGATGAGCTTGATCCGGTTTCGTCACGTTTTGATGAACTTGAAAAGCAAATGAAAGAAATTGCAGGAACCCTCAAAAGGATTTCGGCTCCCAAGGACCAAAATCGACAACCACTTAAGTGCTGGAAATGCGGCGGCGAGGGTCACTTACGAAGAAACTGTGAAGCTCGCCAAGAAACCAGAGGGAGGAAAACTAACCAGGAAAACTAAGCCATGGCAATCTCGCGGGGCGGAGGTCGCCAAATTGGAATGAGCCCCATCTTAAAGTTTTCCAGATTTCATCGACGAGTGGCGGCAGTAATGGACTGTTTGTTTACGCATATGTAAACGGCTTTCCCTGCGAACTGATTATTGACACTGGAGCCAATGTTACAATTATTAGAGCAGATGTGGCTCGTCAATTTGGACTCAACATTCTATGGACGCCGCCCTGCGTTACCCTCCAGACTGTGACAGGTGACAAGATCGAGATTGAAGGTAAAGTAAACTTAGAAATTGTGTTTGGAAATGCCACTTACCATCATACTGCATTCGTTGCTGCTATCACAGACCCCTTCATTCTCGGATTGGATTTTTTAAAGAAGTATGACTTCAACCTCGACTTCAAGACAAATGAGCTGCACTCGATGAGAGAAGACATAGCCGTTTTCCCCGCAGAAAGTAATGTAAAATCCGCTCATCAAATAATAGCCCAAACAGATTTATCTATTCCCTCAAAGTCAGAATCATTAATACCTGGCTCCATTGAAGAAAGCAATAGTTTTCGATTTGGACTCATTGAATACCCCAACTTAAGCAATAGCCCAAAAGGAGTGCTGGTAGCATCTACGCTGGTGGACCTTTCTAAAGATGTAATTCCTGTGCGAGTCGTCAACGTGAGTGAAAGGCCAAGGAATATCCGGAAAGGTGAAGTGCTGGCAACTTGTACTCCAGTAAACTGCATCATTAGAAGAATCAATTCCCACGAGACTGTGTCTTCTGAGTCCTTGACATTGAAGTTAATTGGGAGTGCACCCTTATCGAAAGATCAAAGAACTGCTGCGGAACAATTGGTGGATGACTTCAAGCATCTGTTCGTACTATTCATCTACATCGGAGGATGTTGGCCGTACGAATTTAACGCAGCATAGGATCTACACTGGAGAACACCCCCCTATTAAACAGCATCCAAGACGACTACCGTTCGCCAAGAAGGAAGAGGTTGAGACCCTCCTGAAAGAGATGAAGGAGAATGATGTAATCGAACCATCATCCAGTCCTTGGGCCTCTCCCATCGTCTTGGTCCGAAAGAAAGATGGCTCCACCAGATTTTGTGTAGATTACCGACGGCTGAATGAAATCACCAAGAAAGACAGTTACCCTCTTCCACGGATAGACGACACCTTGGACACTCTTTCCGGACACATGTGGTTTTCGACCCTGGACTTGAAGAGCGGCTACTGGCAGGTTGAGATACACCCTGATGACCGAGAAAAGACAGCATTTACAACTGGACAAGGCTTATGGCAGTTTAAAGTGATGCCCTTCGGCCTCTGCAATGCACCAGCTACTTTCGAGCGTCTTATGGAGACAGTGTTAAGAGGACTTTCCTACGAATCCTGTCTGGTCTACTTAGACGATATCATCATCGTGGGACGCAGTTTCGAAGAACATCTGGCAAATCTTAGGAAGGTGCTGCAAAAGCTTAAGGAAGCCAATCTGAAGTTAAGCCCGTCCAAATGTAATTTGTTCCGCCGGGAAGTGAACTACCTTGGTCACATCATCTCTTCTGAAGGTGTACAAACCGATCCAGAAAAGGTGTCTGCTGTCAAGAGTTGGAGTCGTCCCGAAAACATCCATCAGCTGCGAAGTTTCCTGGGACTCTGCACCTACTACAGAAAGTTTGTAAAGGTTTTTTTCCAACATTGCACGACCTTTGCATAAGCTGACGGAGAGCAAGCAAAAGTTCGAATGGTCCAAAGAATGCGAAGATGCATTTCTACGACTGAAGGAGGCTTTAACATCAACGCCTATCCTCGCCTATCCTCAGCCTGAAAAATCCTTCATCCTGGACACTGATGCGAGCAACGAGGGCATCGGAGCTGTTTTATCCCAAGAAATTGACGGAAATGAACATGTCATCGCTTACTGGAGCAAATGCTTATCAAAGTCGGAGCGAAATTACTGCGTCACCAGAAAGGAGTTACTGGCCATAGTGAAAGCTGTAGAACACTTCCATCATTACCTCTACGGCCGAAAATTTCTGCTTCGGACAGATCATGCCTCATTACCTTGGCTTTTGAACTTCAAAAATCCGGAAGGCCAGATAGCCAGATGGATACAGCGGCTCCAGGAATATGACATGCAGATCAAGCATCGAAAAGGGTTATCTCACGGTAATGCTGACGCTTTATCAAGGAGACCCTGTCCTGAGAACTGCCACTATTGTTCCCGAATCGAGAAACAGTATGGAACGACTAGCCCTACCGCCTATCAGGTGACAGTGACTCCAACATCATCAGAACCTGATCCATGGAGTGATGACCAAGTTCGAAAAGATCAACTTGAAGACCCCGACATAAAACCAATTTTAGAGTTCATGGAAAGTATCAGTCGACGCCCTAGCTGGCAGGACGTTTCCATCTTCAGTCCTGCAACAAAAAGATACTGGGCTTTATGGAACTCACTCCATTTACGGAACGGCGTGCTACACCGGAAATGGGAATCTGACGACGGCAAAACATCTAGGTGGCAGTTACTACTTCCCCGATCAAGGATTTCAGATGTTCTGAAAGAAATACATAGTAGTGCGACTGGAGGACATTTTGGTGTCTTGAAAACCCTCAATAAAGTTCGGGAGCGCTTCTTCTGGAGCAAGGCGAAGGATGACGTGGAGAAGTGGTGCCATTCTTGTGACGCCTGTGCTGCTCGTAAAGGACCGAACAAGAGAAGCAGAGGGAAGCTACATCTGTACAACGTTGGAGCTCCTTTCGAACGAATTGGGATCGACATCCTGGGTCCTCTACCAAGAACTGCTGATGGGAACAAATACATTCTTGTTTCCATCGACTACTTCACCAAATGGACGGAAGCATATCCCATTCCAGATCAAGAAGCTACCACCGTAGCAGAGACTCTAGTCCAACATTGGATCTCGAGATACGGAACACCTTTGCAGATTCATTCCGATCAAGGGAGGAATTTCATCTCTGCTGTGTTTAAGGGCCTATGTCAAATTTTCGGAATTGGGAAAACTAGGACAACACCACTACACCCACAATCGGACGGCATGGTGGAGAGATTTAACCGCACAATCCTGAATAATCTCTCACTTATGGTCTCCAGAAATCAACAGGATTGGGACAAGAAGCTACCTTTGTTCCTGCTGGCCTATCGCAGTGCTGTCCACGAGACTACCGGATATGCCCCATCTCAGATGCTCTTCGGACGAGAGCTTCGGCTACCTTGTGATCTCTTCTTCGGTCGTCCACCGGTTGCGCCTGCATCGCCTGAGGAGTACATCCAGGATCTCCAGGCCCGGTTGGAAGACGTTCATAACTTCGCACGAGAGCGAATCAACATCGCGGCGGAGAAGATGAAGACCCGATACGACACAAGGTCTACTGGACATGAATTCAACGAAGGCGACAAGGTTTGGTTATGGAATCCCATCCGACGGAAAGGTCTGTCACCCAAATTGCAGTCGCATTGGGATGGACCCTACAAAGTCCTTAACCGACTAAATGACGTCGTAGTGAGGATAAAAAAATCACCTAATGCAAAACCTAGGGTTGTACATTATGATCGGTTAGCCCCATACTATGGCCATAGTTCATGAGTATTACGTAAACAACCATGGTTGATAACATAAAAGTTGTAGATAATTTTTGCTTTTAATGTTTAGTAATATTTCTTGTTATTATTTTGTTTTCTGTATCTGTTAGTTATTAATTAATGTGTGTATTTGTGAACTTGTGATAGACTTGTGTTTGCACCCTTTCTGGGGATTGTACTGCCCGGGACGTGCACTCCTTAGGAAGGGGGCAATGTTACAAATTCTTTAAATAGTAATTATTGTAGTAACGTAACCTGTAAATAGTTTCCCGTAATGAATATACAACCCCTTTTCATTCCGCTAAAGTATACGACCCCCTATTTCCTTTTCTTTTCATTGATAAAATTTGATAACGGTCTACGCATTTCTGGAAGCAGAAAGAATGTTGTGGAAAATTCATCGATGTTTATAAAAGCGTTCTGCTGGATAAAGAGGGGAGTGAGTTTCGATTGAGAATTTGTGCTGTGAGTGGATTAGCTCTGTTTATTGCGAGACATTTCGCTGTGTTGTTTTCGTATTTGGAAGTAAATACGTGTGTAAACGTTGAGTTTACGGTGTTGTGCGATAATTGCTTAATTGCTGATGAATAATTTAACAGTTGTTGACGATATTTCCTGTACATAGTGTAAATAAATTTCCTGTGTTTTTATCAAGAACTGTGTCATCCTTTCAAGAAAGTTGGAAGTCTCATCGAATCCGTTACAATATCATTTTCTGCAATCGTACTCTCCGAAATATAATTGTGAGGATCTAGGTGCTATATAAAAATTTATATTTAATATTCTTCCACTAATTAGTTTTTCTCTTCAAACTTGCAAAACTAACTTTACATCATATTTCGATCATTTTTGCAATTGAAAATATTTATCTAAAACTAACGGATGCAGAAAAAGAGCTCTTGCGATTTAAATGGGGTCCCGCTCTACATTTTTAAGAAAGAGAATGGTTTTTCGATGTAGCGCTCTAAACAATATTTAAAATTCTAGACGAACTTGATAATGCACTAGCTGTGCACGTGCTATAATGTAAAAAAAATGGTTCTTTGAACATAGTAAAGTTTTCTTTTACACTCCGAAATAAAAAGAAAGTATTCTGTTTCGTTATTTACAATGTGCACACAAAATTTTACTGAGCCTCAAGCTTATCCCACTAAGAAAAACAAAACAAAAAACCCCGACTGCGTAAAAACCAAAAAAAAAAAAACTAAAAAGAAAAATGTATAAGCCCAGTAGTTTAGAATGTTATTAAGTACTACTGAATAACTACACCGTTGAAAGAGTTTTATAACCGTACACAGATAAGACAAATCATAAATTCAAAAGCAGAATAGAAGGATCAACAGTCGGGGCTCATTCAAATTTTACGGGGTTCCTTGAATCAGAAAGGAATGGGCTCCGACTGTTGATCGTTGATCCTTCTATTCTGCTTTTGAATTTATGATTTGTCTTACCTGTGTACGGTTATAAAACTATTTCAACGGTGTAGCTATTCAGTAGTACTTAATAACATTCTTAACTACTGGGTTTATACATTTTTCTTTTTAGTTTTTTTGGTTTTTACGCAGTCGGGTTTTTTGTTTTTATTTAATAATTTTTCATTTTACTTTTTAGTTAATTTTCATTGACTTAGTTATTTCGATTATGATACGGTACATTTCGCAATCTTGTCATTTCATTGAGAGAGTTTGTTTGTATCGTGAGGTCTATTAAGTAACTTGCGGTGGTCTAAACTACTGATAATTAGTCCCTCTAGGGATCTAGCTCCACTTAAAACTACATGTGCTTGACCTTCGGCAAAAATGCGCGAACTTAAGTAAAACACAGCATAGCTATATAAACAGCATGTATAACTAACTCATGATGACGCGAAATCGGAAAAGTCGTCAGTCAAATCTTTCTCGCAAAACTAAAAAAGCCTGTCGAGAAAGTACACGTCGCGAAACTCAGTCCCTTGAATCAAGGCAAAAACAAATGCAACATGTTAGAGATGAAAATCGAATTAGTAGACTTTCTTTTGGTGCTTATTGCGCGGGTTTATTTTGATGAGGACTAAAATCTGAGTTTCTTGCCTTTATTACGCATAATATACTTTTTATTACAGTACAGAATACAAATAAAGAACACATGAAAGAATTTACATCAGAAAGAGGGGAAAGTACATCCGGAGCGAGGGTGTCTTGATCCACCGCCGAAGTGCGAGAAGCAATCGCTTAGACCACTCGGCCACTGAGATTCCAATTAGTAGACTTAGTAAACAAAAAATTCAGGCAGCGAAAACTACGTGCATTTGTCGCACGCAGGTAGCGGGCGACACAATGTGTAACACCAAACGTGCGCCGATCCCGAACTGACAAAATATGGCAACTGGTTGTTGATATGGTGAATTTTGATTACTGTCATGTGTTTAGTGACACTCCCAAGGTTAAGACAAATCGATTGACGTAAGAATTACCAAAATTGACCAAGGCGTCCTAGAACGCCACATAGGAACAGACATACATACATAGACTAATTAACGCATTACCCTCCTTTGCGTCGCGCACGCGCAGTCGGGTAAAAAAAAATCTTGATATAATGACGACAACTGTCCGTAAAAACTCCCTCTTCCAAAGAAAAACTAAAGGATCCAGTTTAAATACACTTTGAAATAATTCGAAACCACCGTAGCTAAACGTTTAATGTCAAATAATAAAATAACTAGCAACTATCGAATCCGAAAGATTTTGCCGACGAAAAACGCAATGAACTAAAAACATCACTAAGTTGATATTTACCGTTTAAAAATATTAATCTTAAATGTAAAAAAATACAATAAAAATACAACACTCTATTTACACGTGCAAAAGCAGACGATTATGTTTAATTCGAGCGATTTGGGTTCAGTTGAACATGCAGCGAAGGATCATCAGGCGTTATCAACCAATCGCAAAAATAATAGATTTGGACTAACGTCAATTATTGGGCAATGTGAGGACAATAAACAAACTTGACTGCTCAATCAGAATCAAGTGAAAATCAAATTCTTTATTCTTTGGGTAGGGGGATCAAAAGAATAAAGAATTTAATTGAAATCTTTTCCATACGCCTAATATAATGAAATAATATAATAATGAAAAAAAGTTTAAAGTGGCAGCATTCAAAAGAGCATATCGAGACATTTTTTGACCCATAAGTTATTTGACTTCGTCCCTTCGTTTTCAAGATTTAGAGTCTTAAATCTTGCTGAAATCTTTGGAAAAGTTGCCAAATTCCATGAGTTGGCAAGAAACTGAAAACACCGTGTGATTTCATTGTCTGCTCTTGCAAGGAATCTCATTTCCATTTTTGGTCATCTGAAAAGCATGTGAAAGATGCTTTTTATTAAATCTTTACTTGTGTGTGTTCAATTAAAGAATCACCATCAAGCCTATGAAGTGGAAAGTAGAAAGTTTATTCAGAAGAGAGAAAACTTTTTTTCCAACAAAATTGAAAGTAAATTTTATGATTTCATTCGTGATAATACATTTCGGAATTTTAGTGTATTTTCAGTGTGTTTTACTTTACTAATTTATGTGTTAATTCTTATTAATTTAGTATGTTGTAAGTATTTCTCTATAATCTGTGAGAATTAATATGAATAAGTACAAAGATCAGGCTAATTTGAGTTCATATATAGAAAATAACATGGTTAGTCTTTGATGTTGAATTAAAATGATTCAATTACATTGAGGACAATAATTCATAAATAAAATGATGGTTCCATTAAGATTTTTCATCAGTGAAGACAACAGTCCCTAAAAAATCCAATTAAATTGAGTAGAATAGTCTCCAAAACTCTCCATTAGAAAAAGAAAAAAACCTTCCTAAAACTTCCAATTGGAATAAAGAAATCGGCCTCTATAAACCGCTGATAGAATAAGGGTAACACTTTTCAAATATCGCCTACAGTCGCTTTTAAAAATCGCTATTTGGTTAGGGAAAATAGTTCCATAAAAACCCCATTCAGAATAAAGAAAAATTTCGAAATAGCATCAACAGAGTATATCTAAAAAAAAGAAAACAAAACATTAGAATGGAAAAAACAGCCCCAAAAATGCCATTTGGAGTAAAAACAATGTTTCGCTAAAGTCCGCATTGGAATAAGAACGTCAGTTCCTCAAAATTTACATCAGCATATTCCTCAATTAGTATAAAATAGTAAATTTTAGGTCTCAAATAGATTAAGTTAATAAAAATTTCAGCAATTCTATATTTAAATTATTTTTTTAGCTATCGTCTCCAAGCTGCATAAAAATATACGTTAAATAACAAATATATATATATATATATATATATATATATATATATATATATATATATATATATATATATATATATATATATATATATATACGTTAAATAACAAAAAAAAAAATGTGCGTCATGGGACGCTCGGCAGAAGTGAAGTTTCATAGGATTAAATTATTATCATTATTCAAGCCTATGAAAGTAACAATTGGCTTATGGTAGCTATAATAAGCAACGAAATTTTTAAAGTTGGACACTTTTGATAGTTGATGCCTTCAATTTTCGTAAAAATTTCAGGATGTGTTAGTGGTACTATGATAAGAAAAAGTGAAGTTTCTTTTTATAGAAAACTGATTCGTTTGTCCTTGAGTAGG
This sequence comes from Uloborus diversus, assembly GCF_026930045.1. NCBI lineage: Eukaryota > Metazoa > Arthropoda > Arachnida > Araneae > Uloboridae > Uloborus > Uloborus diversus. The sequence continues at coordinate 16,107,903 of NC_072733.1, read as the reverse complement.
GGTTAAAGTTTAAGGTCGTGAAAAAAAAGAGCTAAATATATGATTGTTTTGCTTCAAAAGCAATGAGTTAACCAAGCCAATTTTTTTAAATGTGGATACTATTTGATACTAGATACATGCTAGCATAAAGACTTTGACGGCTCACTCATGACTTTTAGGGCAAAGGTCGATTGAAAATGCTACTTTTTAAACTTTTTTTTTGCCTTGTTTAGGCCTGGATATCTGCTAGAGCCGTGAGTAACCCTCGGAAATAAGCATATGATTAACTACTCACCACAGTATATTACTAAGAAAAATATAAAATAGCTTTCGTTTCTCTTGGCTTTAGTAGTTAAACGGTCTCAAAGTCGATGTTTTTTTAAAAATGCCCAAGTTTATAGGTCTATAACTTTAATCGCGAAGGGTCAACAACTTCGGGACACAGCTGTAGTTATAGTCCGAGTGGTGTAGTTTAAAGGCCTGATTAGAAACCCATGGCAACTAATTAACTTTCTTAATTTATATATTTTAGTTATGCTCTACGTGGTGTAGTTTTAGACTCATGTCAGAAAACCGTGAAATCTAATCATCTTACTTAATTATAAACGGTCTTAAAAATGATGATTTCAGTGTAAAAGAGCGTTTTTTCACGAGTTTATGTGCGTTCTACTCAAAATCTTAGGGGCTCAAACTCGCATAATTACTAGAACGAATCAACAGCCGAATGTACTTTAAGCTCCCAAAATTTCATGTTTCCAGTGTTATAAACTTTTCTGTAACTTTGACCACAACATGTCAATTTTTCTTCCAAATTTGATCCGTCATTTTGAAGCACTCTATTTTTGGAGATACTAGATCCTCAAGATTAAGCTCTCGGAAGCTGAAAATTAGCATCAGGTGAGTTTCAAAGACATCTCTACACCTCTATAAAATTTCATCACATTCGGGGATGATCGAGCGGGGACAGTTTGAAAAATCAGGTCGGTACGTGGAATCACTCTGTTATAACATTATGCATATTTCAACTGCTACTTTTGTTATTGTCTAACAAACCTGTTCTTACGTTATATTTTCATTTTTACTTTTGAGCCTTATTTAATAAATTTGTTTATTTATAAAAGTTTATTACTAAGTGTGTACATGCAAATTCTACTGTAATTATGAATTCAATCTCTTATCCAATTGCAATCCTCTTCCTAAAATATAGCATTGATTTATGATCATTATAAAGTCAAAAATAACAAAAGATGCATGTGAATTGTCTCAATGTTATATCAGGGTAATTCCACGTCAACTGACCTAAATTTCTCAAATTGTCCCTGCTCGATCATCCCCGAACGGAATGAAATATTATAGAGGTGTACAGATGTCTTTGAAGCTAACCTATATATATGCAAATTTTCAGCTTCCGAGATCCAAATCCTGAGTATCTAGGATCGCCAAAATTTAGTGCTCCAATATAGCAGATCAGCATTGTGGAAAGAATTGCCACGTTGTGTGGTCAAGGTTATAGAAAATTTTATAACACTCGAAGCATGAAATTTTGGGAGCTTAAAGTACATTCGGCTGTTGATTCCTTCTAGTAATTCTATGAGTTTGAGCCCATAAGATTTTGAGTAGCACGCATATAAACTGGTGAAAAAACGCTCTTTTATACTGAAATCATCATTTTTGAGACCGTTTAATTAAGTAAAATTATTAGATCTCATAGTTTTCTAACATGAGTCTAAAACTACATCACGTAGAGCATAATTACAGCTCTTTCTCAAAGCTATTGACTCAGGCGTTTTAGAGTAATTGACCTAAAACTGATTCTTTTTGTTTCAAATTATCAACTTTGCGACTGCATAATTAAAAAAGTTGATTAGTTGCCATGGGTTTCTAACCAGGACCTTAAACTACACCACGGACTATAACGATAGCTGTGTCCCAAAGTTGTTGACCCGTCGCGATTAAAGTTATTGACTTCTAAACTCGGGCATTTAAAAAAAAAAAAACATCGACTTTGAGACCGTTTAACCTCTAAAGCCAAGAGATACGAAAGCTATTTTATATTTTTCTTAGTACTATACTGTAGTGAGTAGTTAACCATATACTTATTTCCGAGGGTTACTCACGGCTTTAGCAGATATCCGGGCCTAAACAAGGCAAAAAGAAGTTTAAAAAGTAGCATTTTCAATTGACCTTTGCCCTCAAAGCCATGAGTGAGCCACCAAAGTCTTTATGCTAGCATGTACCTAGTATCAAGTAGTATCCACATTTAAAAGAATTGGCTTGATTAACTCATTGCTTTTGAAGTAAAGCAATCATATATTTAGCTCTTTTTTCTCACGATCCTAAACTTTGACCTCCACTCGAAGGCCAGCAAGCCAAATTAGAGAGAAAAGAAGCTTCACTTTTTCTTGTTACCATACTAGTAAAATATCCTGAAAGTTTCAGGAAAATTGAAGGTGTCAACTATCAGGCCTCCATTCACTTTGTCCAGCCTTAAGAAAAATGACTCTTAATTATTTGTAATTGTAATTTGGATTGCAGAAACGATTCTAAATTTTTAGCTCTATCAGAAGCAAAATTAACATTAAAATCTCCGGTTAAAATTAAAGGAATTGTATAATAATCTTCATTAACCAAAGCAGAACCTTCTTGTGTATAATTTAAAAGCTGTTCATGAATAAATTGAATAATACTTGAAATACTTTTGTTTGGAGATATATATATGTTGGCAATAATAATTTGTTGCTTTGCTTCATTCAAACATTCCACTATACACATTTCACCAATATCGTTTTGTGTAGCCGTATTAAAGCTTGTAGCATTATTAACATGTAATCCTATATTTGGGGTGACAATATTTATGCAGTCAAGATCATTCTGATAAACTGCTACGCCTCCTGCTCTTATATTTTGACACTTTAATTGCACAATACGTTTAAAGGACTAAATAATTTTAGTATCATCATTTTCAAACCATGTTTCACATAATAATCTTTCGTTTATCAGAAAAAACACTCAACTTAAGAAACATTTTAGATTTTATTCTGTAATGCACAAATTAAATGTTTATTTATTATTTTTTGTTTTCTCGGTCGTCCCCGCGTTTCGGAGTCTGCGGGGATGAAGTTCGTTAAAAATATGTACAACTTATCACAGTTCAAAACCCTAAATGAAGCGAGATATTTTTAGCATAACTGATCGCAAAAATGTTTGTGTTTTGAAAATAAATTTAAAGATTAAATGCTGTTTTGAATATTGTTTATAATGTTATTGGTATTATATTGTATTGTTAAACTCAACTTTCGTTAGGAGATTGCGTTATGTTGCGACGATCATCCATCTTCTGTTAGTTTCATTACTTTTTCTACTATCACTTAACGCTTAAAGCTGACCCAAAGAGTAAAGAAACAGAATTTCCCCGAGCATGCGCGCTTCTGTCGTATGCGCGAACGAAAGGAATGCCAGACGAGAGTTGCGCCGTTACGCGTTATGTCACAAATTGGTTTACCCTCCCATAAGAAGTTATCACTTCAAAAAAAAATCAAAAGGGGAAATTTTTAATTCCCTGATCATCGGAGAAGTCTTAAAAGAGTTAGCGTATTTTATTTGTCCATACTTGAGCAAAAATGGCAGCAACATAGTCAGCTAAATTCACTTGGGTCCGGTTAGAGAAAGTTGGACCATAGGGTAAATTGGGGCTATACTAAATAGCCATATTTTCACCTTTTAAGATATTTTTTTTTTCTTTTTTTGGAGACATATATTGACATTATAACAAGTATTTTTTGCGTTACTTTTGAAAAATGGTTACAAGCTAAATGATGGAAAAATATTATTTTATATTTGTTCCATATGGAACGAAATTTTATGCTGTTGGTAAACTTCTTTCTAAAATCGTTATTAACTGGAGTAAGCTATAATTTTTAGTACAGACTGAAAGTGTATTATTTAGAAACTAGATCTCTATAGAAAGGTAAGAATGAATTTGGAGATTTTATTTATTAAGAGGTGTTTTCTAAAATGGGATTTGTTGGGGCTGGGATTAAGACTTAGCAAAGTGTTGCGTTACGCTGATTCTTTTTTGTCTCTGAGGTAACGTTTGTCAGAGATTAATGCTCTATATTTTGTAATAATGTGACAAATTATTTTTCTTTCTTTATTTTTTTTAAACCTTAGGAAGTACTTTTAACTTTAAAAAGTAAATTTCTCTTGCAATTTTATTCTCTAAATGTGCTTTAGAAAAAGAAGAATGACAAAAAAAAAATAAAGATTGATAAATATTGACAGTATTTCTTTAGTTAAATAACTGGTAAAAAATATATTTCTTTGTGCATTTGTACCCTTAAATGTAACCATTGTCATTTATGTCATTGAAATCTTATTTCCAAAACAATATTTCGACCTTTTTGCTTAAATATACTGCAATTTCTGAGCTAGATCCCACTTTACCCCACCATGGGGGAAAGTGGGGCTATCAAAACACGATCTTTTAAATGTTTCATCGGGGGAAAAGCTATTAAAATCAAATGAGTCTGCTTCATGCTTAATTTACACTGGTGTGCAAAAATTAAGGACGAGACGGTTTTTTCAATATAACTTTGTACAAAAGCTTTCCAAATCAACACATTTAATACCTTAAGATCCCCAATACGTAAGGACATGTGTAATGTAAGCAACACTTACTAAAAGAGAAATCAGAGGGATAAAAAGAAGCTTTATTGAAAAAGTAGCATGGAGCGCAATGCGACTGAAGGCCGAAACATCCCTGTGATGGGTGTCCAGCAAGAAACATCCGGTCTTTAGTAGGGGATATGATCTCTCCCAACTGCTAGGCAGGTTTCACAGCGTCTGCCCATGCTGAGAATGAGGGTGTCAATGAGTTGTTGAGGCATTGCTGCCCATTCGTCTTGCAGCGCCAATCGAAGCTCCCGAATCGTTACTGGTGGTAAGGTACGAGCTGCCAAGCGTCTGCCTAGCAAATCCCATACATGCTCGATGGGATTGAGATCCGGAGATCGTGCCGGCCAACCCATACGTTCAATATCCTCACTCTCAAAGAGCTGTTCGGCAGCTACTGTGCGATGACATGGTGCATTGTCGTCCATGAAAAGGAACTGCGGACCCATAGCGCCTCTAAAAAGACGTACATATGGAAGAAGAATCTCGTTACAATAACGGGTCCCGTTGACTGAACCTACGTCGAAGATGTGAAGGTCTGTACGACTACCAAGCATGATGCCTCCCCAAACGAGAACACCGCGACCTCCATACCTGTCCCTTTCAATGATGTTCGAGGGATGCTTGCGGCTTCCCCGCTCTCTCGAGATGAGTATGCGATGAGAATCGCTACTCAGACTGAATCTGCTCTCATCTGTAAAGAGTACTCGTCCCCATTCATTGTCTCTCCAATTCTAGTGTTCCCGGCACCACAGAGAACGCCTTCTCCGATGGGCAGGCGTAAGAGGTACACACCGTATAGGGCGTCGTGCAAACAGACCACTACCGTGCAGTCTTCTGGCCACGGTAAAACGCGATATCGGTCGTCCAGTCGCCTGTGTCGTGTGTCTAGCGATTTCTCCCGCTGTCTGCCGCCTGTTTCTTCTGGCCTGTAACACAATATACCGGTCATCTGCGGGTGTGGTTCCTCGTGGACGACCACTACTGAACCCCCGGATAGCTGTTCCTGTAGTTTGAAATTGTCTCCAAAGTCGTGAAACGATGCTGTGAGCAATTCCGAACTCTGCAGCCACACTTGTCACACTGCGGCCTCCCTATAACTTTCCAATGATTCGACCTCGGGTAAAAGCATCCAGATGTCGTCTAACAGATTGATTATTCGCCATTTCTCGCTGAGGCAGCAACTCGGTGTGATTTTAACTGCTATACGGCGTGCAATCTCTTTGCCAGAAATACTGATCTCACACCGACAACATGCTTTATACTACTCAGACACTCCCCCATTACGTCTGCCTGCATATCTGCGCATGTGCTACCGTACATCACCTTACTTAATCTCCTGATTGGTCTTTCTGTCCGCTCTGCCTCTTCGTTTAGCTGATATGCTAATTTTTCGACTTCGTCCTTAATTTTTACACACCAGTGTATATGAATCTAATGTATGTAAAATGCATCAAAAGATTTATTAAAATAATTATAATAGTATCATTATAGAGTCTTTTCCAAAAAAAGAAAAAGAAAAAAACGCTTGGTTTTAGACCGACTTTCCCCAACCAGACTCTATTTAAAAAATAAAAAAAATTCAATATCTTGTGCAGACGATTTTAAATTGTAGAGTTAAAAATTAGTTTTCCCTTACTTAAAAATGCTCCCTAACAGACCTTATAAATTCTCATTAGAATTGGACAAGAGTACCCAAAAATCCAAAGTACGACCTCGTTAACGAGAGAACAAAAATCCTTAAAAGTCACACTTAGAATGTGGACAATGATTCATAAGTAAACTCTATGTTCCGTTAAAAACGTAGGGCAGAATAAAAACAACAGTTCTTGAAAGTTCCTGTTAGAATGGGGGAAATAGTCCCCAAAACTTTCCTCTAGAAAAAGAAAAAACTTTCCTGAAAGTTCCCATTGGGATAAGGAAATTGTTCTTTATAAACTCCAGTTGAAATAAGGGTAGCAGTTCTCCAATAACTTCAACCGTCATTTTTAAAAATCTCTACCTGGATAGGGAAAATAGTTCATAAAACGAAATTTAGACTAAAGTAAATTTCCGAAATATTATTAACAGTATCTTTAAAAAAAGAGAAAAAAAGAAACATTAGGATTGAAAAGACGGCTCTAAAAATTAATTTTTGCCCAGTGGTTAGGGAGTGTTGAATACGGAAGGAATTAGTGGAAGGCTGGAAATGTTTTAGTCTATGCTGTATGGGTCTGGAATGACCGTACTTAGTGTTCCCCCTTGTATTAAGTGAGCTTTATCCGCTGCGCCCAAATTTGTGACGAAAAACACCCGTTTAATTCATTAATATGACGATATCTCAAAAATATCTCTTATACTGGCCATACATAGAGGCAAATAACTTGTAGAGCTTAAAGTTCAGACAAAATGAGTACCTGCAGGGTATATCTTTGTTAAATACTAAGCGCACACCTTGTTTTCAACGTTTGGCTCAACTCACTTATCAAGCGCTTCAAGCCAGAACGTACCTTTCCCACTCCCACCTGCCCTCTCCGTGACCCCCTGGGCAGCTACACAGCCACGTGATCATCAAGTTGACACACTAAATGTTGCACAAAACAATTTATTTCATTACAATATAACAAAGCATTACCATTTATCCAGAGAAAATGACTGATTTTGAGTGACATAATTTGAATTAGAAAATTATCGGAATTGGCGAAGAAAAGTTTTATGTTTTATAATGGGATGACCCCGGCGACTAAGCTGACAAAGGGTCCGCCTTGATTCTTGGCAACCCTGATGGTTCGAGACTCCACTCTGGAAAAAACTCCTTTAAAAAAATTGCTCTTCTAAACCGCAATTTTGCCATTTCTGATGACGTTAGAGAATGGAATGGGGTTCAAGTCACTTTTGAGTAGAAATACCTTAAAATTTTCGAAATTGAAAACCTAGAAAAGGCAAATTGCAAACCATCTTTGATGACGTTAAGGAATGGGATGGGCTTTAAGGTTTCCACACAAGATTTTTCCAAAATTGATGCCCTAAAAATACAATTGTGGACACCCTTTTGGGAATAGTCAGGAAAGGGATGCTAATTGGGATTCTCCTCGGAAAAGTTTTCGAAATTAAAGTTTATAATAGGCAATTTCAGATCATCTCCCATGACATTGATTAAAGGGATGTGGTTCTCGGAAATTGTTTTGAAATTGGTGGTCTAAATGCACAATTGAGGCAGTGAGAAGCAAAGGGATGCAAGTGGACATTTTGAAGTTTTGAGTAACACGCGTTTAAAGATAACATCCTAGGTAGGCTTTCGTTGAAATTTTTTTCTATATCAAGCTGTACACCGGAACCTACCAGGGCTACTAGTACTATATCATGACCCAAGATAGAGGAGGGGTTCACTTACCATATGTACTGGTTATCTCCAAATTTTTAATTTTGCCACTTGCATCCCTTTGCTTCTCACTGCCTCAATTGTCAATCATCTTTGATGGCATTAAGGTAACGGATGGAATTCACGAAATATCCCCACATTTTTTTTTTTTTTTGAAATTAAAGCATGCATCTGTAGGCTTTTTTTTTATAACGTTGGGGGAAATAATGGGTTTAGGACTCTACCTAGGAAATTTTTGGAGATTAAAATCCAAATAAGGGAGCTATAGGCAATCCTTGATAACGTTAAGTTCTCACTTAGTTCTTTATGTATTTATTTTAGTTTTACTTGTTGGTGTTTTTTAATATATTTTTTTAAATATATACTTACGTACACTATATGACTAAAAGTATTGGGACACTTTCAAAAATTCACATTATTACGGATTTCTCATGAAATAAAAGACCAATTGCTTTGTAACTTTTGTCACATAAAAGGTATGCTCCAGCTGTCCTTTTCCAATAAAACTTATATCACCCTTGAGTTTAGGGAGTCAGTAACAAATTTCGGAAGACAAAAATGTTTTTTGATTGTCATTCATCGTAAATAGCTGAGAATACGCTTTAAATTTCAGAAATTAATTATCTTACTATGTACTATTATTTTACATAACTGATATTCACGAAGATAAAAGCATTTCTTTCAAAAATACGAATTTTATTTGAAAATTTCTGGCTCATAACAAGCAAAGTTTTCCATCAAAGCTTACCAAACTTTCAGAAAACTTGACAGCATACAGGAAAAGTATAATAGGTGACTTCCAGCGGTAACGGAAGGACAGTTTTACAAAAAAATCGATGCATTTCTGTCTGTGAGCACATCAAAATACATATTTTTTCAAAAACTGATGCATAGATTTTTATACTCGTCATAGTAAGTTGCTAAAAAAGCTAAAGCCAAGAATCTTTTGTTAGTAACTTTTTAAAAAATAAAATTTAAAAAACGATAACGGAAGGACATTTTTGCGACATGATTTTCACGCTATCATGTTCTCTCCAAAAGTTCAGCTAAACTATAAAAGAGAAAATTCTATAAAAATTAGAGCACATACGGGAGGGTTCAATCATTACAATTTCACCTCTAGTTAAAAAAAAAATAATTATTTTAAGCATATGAATTATGTATTTCTTAAGGGTAACGGAAGAACAAGAAGTCCAAAACAATTAAACTTGGTAAATTTCAACTTACAAACATTTATTCAGCTAATACAGCAGTCTGAAACAATGATATCTAATGCCTGAGCCAACTGTTACAATTTTGAATTCTTTAAATACTCAATAATTTTATCATAATCCATAGAACATTTATCTTCTTTCTCAGCAAACACGAAGATCATTCCCACATTATTACGCATTCTCAAACCAGATATTTCTATTCCTTTATCTTCTATATGAAGTACTTGTGTAACGTTGCTCTTTGTTAATTTCTTTCCCTTCCATCCAACTAGCAAAACGTGTCCAAACTTTACTGAATCCTTCGGCATATTCTTATGATTTGGTCTTTTTTAATCAGCTGTATTTTCATTTTCAACATTATTTATTGACTTTAAAAGTCAGTCTGTTGACTTTGAAGTGAACTCTCCTTCAATTCGTTGAAGTAGTTGCGATGTTCAATAACATAACTTGTTACACGATTCAAATAGCGCATATTTTGTGCGTTGGATATTTTTGGATCCTTTTTTCACCATCTTTTTGAAAATTGATCTATGAATTTACTGATCTCTTCGCAGTACGTTTAACGGTTAAATCAATGCTCTTAACAGTCCCTTCCTGTGACTTATGGCAACAAATCTGAAAGCAGTTTCAATATTGTATTGTTCCAAATATAAATTTCAAGTTTTTAAGCAAATGTTTCTGCTTGAATTGGCTTGTCATATCACAAACATGTCGTACCAAAATGATTTTCACAGTGTAGTTTTCATGATTTTCATCACATACAATAGAAGAAATAAAATCACGGAACAGTTTTTAAAAATTTTTTGAAAAAGTTAAATTTTTACTTCCTTTTACAAAAAAGGAAGTATTGTATTCGCGAAAAAGAAATTCACTCAAAAATCGGCCTAATTTCCATTTTGCTCACCCCCAAATGAATATTGAGGTGTTTTTTTTTTTTTTTTTTCTACTCGACCACACGTGGATAAGTGCCTAAGAACGTATAGATACGCGAAATATCCATTTTGACGATTCCTGAGTTAATTACAACGAGTTTTCTCGTGACGTCTGTATGTACGTATGTGCGTGTGTATGTAGCATAACTCAAGAACGGTATGTCCTAGAAAGTTGAAATTTGGTACGTAGATCCTAGTGGGGTTTAGTTGTGCACCTCCCCTTTTGGTTGCATTCGGGTGTTTCTAAAGGGGTCTTTTTCCGCTTTTTGGGGGGAAATCATTGTTAATTTCTATGTAAACTCAAGTGGCAGTGGCGGCTCGTGGGAGGGGCCGAAGGGGTCCCGGGCCCCTCACTTTTTTCAGAATATATTCTTTTTTCATTTTATTTATTTTCCTCTTTTTTTTATTATTTTTTTTTTATTTATTTATTTATTTTTTTTTTGTGCGTTAAATTTGGTATAATTAAATTTAAAAAATATTGTATTAAAAAATTAATAGTTATGGTATAATTAAATTTAAAAAAATTGATTATACCATATTTCTCTGCAGATAATCCGCGGATTATCTGTTGAAAAATTAAAATTAAGGAGGTGCGAATTGTGTGTTTGTGTGTGTGTGTGTGTGTGTTTTCCCCTCAACAGCAGCGCATTGAACTTCAATATTTGCAGCAGGATTCGCAGAGACCGTGACCCTGCCTGTATGCTGTTTATTTTACATAGCTTGAATGTTCTTCTTACGCGATTCAGGTTATGTAAAATAAACAGCATGCAGTAAAGGTAGAAGATTTCATTTGCACAAGACTATTCCGTTTGCTCTTTGTCTTCAAGTAGTTAGCGTACTATAATGTCAATTTAGAGAAGAAATCATTATTTTTTAGATTATTTTTTAAATTAGTTTTGAATGTACCTCAAAAGTTAATACTTCTTTACGATTTTAATTTTATTGCTAAAATTGTATGTTAAATCAAAATGTCATTTTTTTTTTTTTTTGCATCGTATTATCCGCGGACTATAGTATGATATTGTTCTTTTTATCAGTCCAATTTTTAGACTTTAATTTTGGAAAATAATCCAGTTGAGAGGACTCCAGGACCCCTTCCCGTAAAAATTTTCAAAGTTTGTCTACAATTGCGGTTTTTTTTTTTTTTTTTTTTTTTTTTTTGAGCTGCAATTTCTAAAAACTGGAAGGGGAGGAAAAATTGATTTCTATTTACTTTTCAAAAAAAAAAGAGAAGAAAAGAAAAGAAAAAATACGATCGAGGAGAGTCCCGAAGCTCCATCCTTTACCCTAACATCAATAAATATGGCGTATGACCGCGTTTTAAGGCTTCAATTTCTAAAAAAATTCGCGGAGTCAGCTGTACTGTTCTTTCCCTAACATCAACTAAAATTGCGTTTTTAAAACTACAAGTTTCAAAATTGAGAGTTTTGATGAGTAAATCAAATCAATCAAATTGATGAGATTTTTTTTCTATAGATGAGTTTTTTTTTCCTCCCTCCCCCTAACCTGAAAAGTTATTTTCTAGTTGCGCCATTGTTGTGTGTTGTGTTGTATGTACGTGTGTGCATTTATCGTTATAAGATTATTTTTTATTCAAAAAATGTCTTTCCATTGTTACTGAGAAATAATTATTTGTTTTAAATTACTGCTCATGTAGAAATGTGACAAGTTATCAATAATTTGAAGAAAATAAAGAGTCTGATATATTTTTCTCTGTTTACATAAAAATTCTGAATCTGGCCCATGGGCGTCGGCAGTTTCATATGCAGAAGGGTACACCCGCATGTAAATCGCTAAGATTTTTTTTACTAGTTTTTAATTTATTTATTTTTAGTTTTTTTAAATTTAGTTTACCTACTTTTATTTTATTTATTTTAAAGCGAATATTCCGATGTATTTCTTCTTATGGGGTTATTTGAATTCAAAGGTCTATGTCAACAAGCCCACAACCACCCGTGCATTACCGTGTTGCGATACCGAGCGCCAATAACAGTAACTGCTTGACCAGCCTCAACTTTCATTATTTTTGAAACAATTGTTCAATAATGAAAGCGCGTTATTGTATCGTATAACGCTCCATTTTTTTTAAACCCTAACCTCTCAGCTATCAATTGTTTTTTTTTTTTTTTTTTCAGAGATGCCAACACTATTTTGCACAAATGGCAACAAAATCAAATCTTGCGTTAATTTTGGGACACCCTTTATATGTTTTAAATGAGACTACTAACTTTAAATAATAGTTTATTTTATATTAGCATTCTAAATTTTACCCTGTACCAGCTTATAGTCGAATAACCTTCCGTTACCGTATTTTTTTGTCCTTCTGTTACCATTAAAAACCATATAAATTAAATCTATATTAAAATTCTAACTATGCCTCCTTGACAAGGGACATAATTCTGCTTTGCCTAAAAAAAACATTAGTTTCTATACACAATAGGTTCTTGGTGAACTAACTGAGATGTAGTATTTTGCTAACGGAAGGGCATCAAATTGTCACCTTAGTAATGGACCTATTTCATGGTTGAAAAAAAAGAATTTTAAATTACTTACCAAAAAGTTTAATTAGACATTCAAAAGATAAAAGTTAACCTAAATATTATATGCTGATAACAAGTTTATTGAAGTTACAGTATGTAACAAAAAAGAGATTTTGTGCTCTGTAAAAACACAAAGACAAAACTTGATTTTGCACTTGATTTTCTAAAAGTCATCCAACTATTTGGGAAAAACAGGTTAAGATTCAATAAACTCATTTCTGAAGAGAATGGTATATGGCAAGTGGCAGAATATTAATTTTTAAAATTCCAAGTGTCATGTCCCCTTTTTCCTGGAATTCACCAATACTAAAATTTTAAAATTAAAATTTTGAAAATTTGATAAAATATGGACATTTAAAGCAATTAATTTTTAACTGCGCATGCGCGAAAGATAGCAATTTATAACTTCAATAATCTAAAACCCTACTAGATTCTTCAACTCGTGATTAAATTCCAGTTGAATATTTTTAAAAATCAGAAAGTTACCAGAGAACTTAATGAACCGAATTTCAATAATTCTTGGATAGGCGACGCATCGTGAGGGATCGTTCGCAAATAATTTGTTTTTATCACGAATTACACTGAACGATTGCAAGCAAACGTTACAAACTTGCGAACGATCCCTCACGATACGTCGCCTATCCAAGAATTACTGAAATTCGACTCATTAGATCACTGATAACTTTTTGAATTCAACTGGAATTTTATCATGAGTTGAGGAATCTAGTTGGGTTTTTATTATGGAAGTTATAAACTGCTATCTTTCGAGCATGTGCAGTAAAAAATTAATTGCTTTAAATGTCTATATTTTATCAAATTTTCAACATTTTAACTACAAATTTTAGTATTATACTTCTCTTGTATGCTGTCAAGTTTTCTGAAAGTTTGGTAAGCTTTGATGTAAAACTTAGCGTGTTATGAGCCAAAAACCTTCAAATAAAATTCGTATTTTTGAAAGAAATGCTTTTATGTTCGTGAATATCAGCTATGTAAAATAATTGTACATAGTAAGCTAACTAATTTCTGAAATTTACAGCTTATTCTAAGCAATTGACGATGAATGATGATCAAAAAACATTTTTGTTTTCCTCAATTTGTTACTGATCCCCTATAACGCAAAGGCGATCTGACTTTTATTGGAAAATGACAGCTGGACCATACCTCTTATGTGACCAAATTTACAAAGCATTTTCTTATTTCTTGAGAATTCCTTAATGACAATTTTTGAAAGCGTCCCAATACTTTTGGTCATATAGTTTGTGCAAACCTAAAAGAAGCACGAGTTTGTTAGCAGGGCCCGATTAAGATAATAGGGGGCCCAGAGACGTGAGCACGGGGGTCACCAGGGGCACCGTGGTACCGCCATTAGCTCAAAAAAAAAAAAAGAGACGAGATTAAAAGTTCGGAGAGCCACAATGTTTTGTTGTAATGTGCAGGGGGCTGAAATGAAAATGAGGTGGCTGTGGCTGACGGGCAAGGCTGCTTCTACGAACCAGCTTCAGCTTCTACATGACACACTCAGCTTTCATCATTTCTTCTTCTTGTATATGCATTTCATTTATGTTATGACTTGAAAAAAATGTTTTCATGAAACGGCGCTGCACGGCTATGTTTCGCGCAATCAATTCAGGTTCTAAATTTGAATGGGAACTCTTTTTGACACCGTTCAAATTTATTTTCACCCCCTGTTTGCACGAATGAAGTTCATAACATTTTAACACTTAGTAAAAATATTAAGGAATATTATGGTTTCATGAAAGACAAATAAAGATGCTCATGAGAAAATTTAAAGTGCTCAGTGCACTGTAAAAAATCTCGGAAAACTCTCTGAATATATAAAAAAGTTTTCCGTAATACACAGATTCGTACGCCCTCCGCAGTTTTCTGCTATAATCAAAAACGTTTCCCGTATAGCAAGAAAGTAAGAGTCGACGCATGCGCAGCTCACAATTTTATAGTCCAGCAGCAAATCTAAACTGAAACTTTCGAAAGCACGCAATGAAAACAAGTGCTGACTCATGTACATGCGAAGTAACACTCATCAAGGGGTGTTCAGCCCTAAATTCATTCAACCCACCACCAGAGTGCGCAACGACGCAACATTGCGCACGCGCGTAACTAGCAACATTGATGTAACCTTAAGTGTAGATGTTTTGTTTTTCCAATAAAGTTGTTCAAAAACCCGTGCTGCTCTTTCCATCGTTCGTACATGGTCCGTCGAGCCGGAGCAATAGTCAATCAAGTTTAGGATGATGTGTAGCAGTCAACGTGCAAACTGTTATAAAACAAGCAGTTCATATTCATCACTCTTGAACGAGTAAAGCAAAAGACGAAATAAGCATCGCACTCATTGAGGAAGGTCACGTCCTTAACATGGAGCCCCTTTTAAAGAGGAAAAAAATAACAAAAGGTAAGCTAACTAGATTAACTACCCAAGTAAAGAATTCGCAAGTCAAGGGCATTTCTCTGCCTGATATAGAAGTATTCGAAAATAGTGCTATTTCTTTAGATAGTGAGATAAATACTTTAAATGATGAAATTCTAACAACTTGTTTAGACACAGAATTTGATAAATATGAACAAGAAATGCATGAATTGCTTTCAAAATTAGATGAGTTAAAAATCACTTTAAAAAATGAACAAAAGAAATGTGTGAACGATAACACTGTTAACGACATTAATTTAAATACATCTCAAAACACAGTAAATTCAGATGTCAATAGCCTCAAACTTCCGCGTGTAGAGTTACCGGTGTTTACTTCTAATTATCTTGATTGGATTTCATTTCGTGATTTATTTTTAGCAAGTGTAGGAAACAATCAATCATTAAGTAACTGTCAAAAATTACAGTATCTTAAACTTTCTGTTAAGGGTGAAGCAGCTACCTTGTTACAATCGATTCAAATTTCAAATGAAAATTATGAAAGGGCATGGAAGGCGCTTACTGATCGTTATGAAAACGAATCAGAAATCATAAATGCAGCTTTAAACAAATTAATTTCTCAACCTATATTAAAACAAGAATCAGCCTCAGGGTTACGGAAATTAATTGACACTACATCACAATGCATAGATACATTAAAAATCCTAAAACAGCCTGTAGAGCATTGGGATACAATTATTATTTTCCTATTAAAAGGAAAACTAGATTCAGAAACACTTCGCGTTTGGACGCTAGAACATGCGAAAAAAATTCCTTCATTCGATGAGTTCAAATCTTTCACACTAAGCAGAGCAGATGCTTTAGCGTCTTTAGCGTTAAGGGAGGCCAGAAAGGAGAAATCCAATGCAAACTTTGAGAGCGGGGGATTTTTTCGAAGTCAGAAAACCCATAAATCAGTTCATTCAGCTCAAGTGGTTGCTAACATATGCGTTTTCTGTAAAAGTGAGTCTCATTTCGGATTATTTAAGTGCAACACTTTTTTGGAGCTGCCCTTGAAGGAAAAATGGAACGTAGTGAAAAGAAATAACTTATGCGCTAATTGTCTGAAATCAAATAAAACTCATCGAATTGAAAAATGTCGAGCGGGAAATTGCAAAAATTGTTCTCAGCCACATAACACATTATTGTGCGCAAAAAACACAAATGAAACAAAATCTCAATCACAAACAGAAAATGAAATGCTTTCAATTAGTAGTAGCAATAGCACAGTTGTTCCAAACACACAATGCGTGCTATTACCTACTGCAGTTGTTTATGTCAAAGACATCAATGGCATTTCACACACTTTCAGGCTGCTGATCGATTCTGCTAGTCAGGGCACATTTATCCGGGAAAGTTGTGTAAATTTTCTGGGATTAAAACGCAATCGAATAAACATAAGCGTAGATGGCTTGAGTTCGCAGAAAGTGGGCAAAGTTACAGGTTCAGTTCAAATACAAATCACATCACTATTTTACAAAAATGCTACTATCACAGCAGAAGCGTTCATTATACCTAAAATAACTTGTGACCTTCCCCAATATCAAGTGGATGCATCCGTCTTAAGTAATTTCAAACACTTACAACTGGCAGACAAAAATTGCCATCAACCGGGCCCTATAGACATACTGCTGGGTGCAGATGTATTTAATGAAATAATGCTTAGCGGACAGACAAAAGTCCCAGGACAATCATTAGTCGCTCTAGAATCCATTTTCGGATGGGTGATTCTAGGAAAAACTGAAAGCAAGTCAAATTCCAAATCACAAACTGTAATTTCCAATCATGCAAGTTTCGAGTATAATGCCATTGAGTATGAGCTAGACAAGTTCTGGAAATTGGAAGAAATTTCAGAAACAAATCCTTATACGGAAGAGGAAGCCGCATGTGAGAACCATTTTAAACAAACATTCTCCCGTGATTCTACTGGCAGATTTGTGGTGAAACTACCGTTCCGTGAAACAATCGATGAACTCGGATCATCTCGAGACATAGCCGTGCATAGGCTACAACAAATAGAACGTAGGTTTGTTAAAAATCAATCCCTCTCAAAACATTACCACAAATTCATGCAAGATTATCAGGACTTAAAACATATGGAACTAATTCCAGACAACGAAATTGATATTCCGGCAACTTCCAGCTTTTATCTCCCTCACCACTCAGTTCCCAATAAAACCGGAGATAAATTTCGGGTTGTTTTTGATGGTTCTGCAAAATCATCCAGCGGTATATCTCTTAATGACAATTTAATGGTGGGACCACAGCTACAAAGTGATCTCACTACATTACTTCTTCGCTTTCGAACTTACAAGATAGCGATGACTGCAGACATAGAAAAAATGTACAGACAAATTATCCTACAAGACGCAGACTTTCAGAGAATAGTCTGGCGCAATTCATCGTTGGAGCCAATTCAAGATTTTCGTCTAACAAGAATAGCATACGGCACAGCTTCAGCACCGTACCTTGCTGTTAGATGTCTACAACAATTGGCAGTGGAAGAAGCAGATCGATTTCCAATGGCCTCCAAAGTAGCCATCATGGACTTCTACGTTGACGATTTAATGTCTGGAGCCAAGTCAATCTCAGAAGCTATTGAATTGCAGAAACAATTGATGCACATGCTATCAAGTGCAGGCTTCATTCTACGAAAATGGGCATCCAACAGTGAAGAGCTCATAAATTCGATTGATTCAGATTTACGTTGTTCAAAGACCGCGTTGAACATAGATAGTGATGAGACTGTCAAAACATTAGGTGTCCTGTGGCATCCAGCATCAGACACATTCCGGTTCAAAGTAAACACCACACCTCTAGAAAGTACTTTGACAAAACGAACACTTCTTTCAACCATCGCCAGAACATTTGACCCTCTTGGATGGTTGTCACCCATCACAATCAAATCTAAAATCATGATGCAAAAAATGTGGAAATATCAAGTGCAATGGGATGAAAACGTTCCCCCAGACATCGCACGCGAATGGACAGAACTTGCAGAAGACACGATGTCTGTAAAATATGTCAAAATTCCAAGATTTTTGTCGACTGGTGATAGCAATGAACTCAAATTATTCGGCTTCAGTGATGCATCGGAAAAGGCGTACGCAGCAGTTATTTACTCCTGTTCTACTGAAGAGAATGAAAAAACAAATGTGCAGCTCGTAATATCAAAAACCAGAGTAGCTCCACTCAAAACCGTTTCCATTCCAAGGTTGGAACTTTGCGGTGCTCTATTACTCACAAAATTAATGGATTTTACCTGCAAAGCATTGAATACCAACATAGCACATACGCAGTTCTATACAGACTCTAATATTGTTCTTTCTTGGTTAGCATCTCACTCAAGCAAGTGGAAAACCTTTGTAGCCAACAGGGTGGCTAAAATCCAAAATCTCTCATCACCGACCCAGTGGTTCTTCGTAAGTAGTGAATTAAACCCAGCTGATCACGCCAGCCGTGGCATGTCATCATCAGCGCTACTGAGTTCATCATGGTTTACAGGACCAAGTTTTTTACATGAACCTATGCCTCTACAGGTAAGTGCACCAACACCTCCAATCCTAGAGCCTGTGCCAGAGGAACGTTTGCATACGATACAATCAACAACTGCAATCAATAATACATCAGAAGTTAATACTTTGTTTAACCGTTATTCATCCCTTTCTACCCTTAAACGTGTTGTAGCTCTTTGCTTAAGATTCATTCACAACTGTAAAAATTCACGTAATAAGATTTCTGGATTTTTAAAGACAATAGAAATTAATAATGCTATGTGTGTTTTAATTAAACTTGTACAAAATTCAGAGTTTATTAATGAGATCAATGCACTTAACAAAAATCAAACTTTATCTTGTAGAAGCAAAATTTTAGCTCTCAATCCTTATCTCGATGCTTCAGGAATTTTGAGGGTGGGCGGCCGCTTGCGACATGCAAACGTCGCATACAGCCAAAAACATCCCATCTTACTTCCAAAGAAACATATTTTAACTGATCTCATTATTAAACACTATCATCTAAATCTATTGCATGCTGGTACACAACTTTTACTATCATGTATTCAAGAACAGTTCTGGATTATTGGTGCTAAGGATATCATTAGGCATTTTATAAGAAAGTGTGTTAAATGTTGCAGAATTCGAGCAACTGTAACCAATCAAATGATGAGTGATTTGCCACCCACACGCATTTCTCCTGCTCCTACATTTTCTCGTTGTGGAGTAGATTATGCAGGCCCGTTCCAAATCAAAGCAGCTAAAGGACGAGGCTCTAAAACATTCAAGACATACATTGCTCTTTTTGTTTGTTTTATCACTAGAGCTATTCACTTAGAGTTAGTTACTGATCTTTCAGCAGACGCGTTCATTGCAGCTCTGAAACGTTTTATTTCTCGCAGAGGGAAATGCAGTGACATATATATGTGGTTCTAACTTTGTTGGCGCAAAACGTAAACTCATGGAATTTGAAAAGCTCGCTAAGACTAAGAGTTACAATGAAAATGTTAATAATTTTTTATCTGAAAAGGGTATTAATTGGCTTTTAAATGTTCCAGGGGCTCCACACATGGGTGGTCTCTGGGAGGCAGGCATAAAATCTACAAAATTTCATTTAAAACGTGTTGTTGGGGATATAAAACTAACCTATGAAGAATTTGAAACACTTTTAACCCAAATTGAAGCTTGTCTTAATTCTAGACCATTAACAGCTTTGTCTAGTGATCCCAATGACCTGTCAGCATTAACGCCTGGTCATTTCATTATTGGTAGACCATTAGTAAGTATTCCTGAACCAAGTTATATTGACTCCAACATTTCGCATTTAACCAGGTGGCAAATTATTCAGAAAATGGTTCAACAATTCTGGAAACGATGGCATAAGGAATATTTATGTAGATTACAACAGAGGCCAAAATGGTTATTACCAAAAAACAAAATCTTCAAATAAATGATCTGTGTCTTTTGAAAGAAGACAATTTGCCTCCTACTAAATGGAAAATGTGCCGAGTGACTCAGTTACACCCTGGCAGTGACAATATGGTTAGGGTAGTCACTGTGAAAACATCAGATGGTGTATTCAAGAGAAACATCACAAAATTATGTCTCTTACCTATCTAAACACTAATTAAAGCATACTTTTAATCCACATTGTTTGCATATGTTGAAATAATATTTCAAGGTGGGCGGCATGTTCAGCCCTAAATTCATTCAACCCACCACCAGAGTGCGCAACGACGCAACATTGCGCACGCGCGTAACTAGCAACATTGATGTAACCTTCAGTGTAGATGTTTTGTTTTTCCAATAAAGTTGTTCGAAAACCCGTGCTGCTCTTTCCATCGTTCGTACAAGGGGATTAGTAGAAGTTTTGTTCCTCGCATGAATTCACTGAAGATAATTCTAAAGTCTTATATTTTCTTGCATATGTATCGTCATAAGATTGAATTTGAAGCTATGTCACTTATTTTTAAGTACGAAGTGCAAATTCTCGACGCATGCTCGCGGAAGGAATACAAACTGAAATTGAAAACCAAATCACTACCGAGAGGACGCCATGTAAATTCATTGCGTCGCATAACTTGTGTAGGTAATTTACTTTTTTCTTGGATACTTTTCTTCTTTCTACCAAATGGGTAATTTTTGTTGGCAGAATTTTATTCTGTCATAAAAATCACCTTTTTGGTGACCAAAGCCTGCAAAAGACCACCACCGACGAATAGGTAAGTCGCTTTGCAACTCTATTACTTTAAAGAGATTTAGTTCATATAAATCTCGTTAAAAAAAAACTATTTTCTTCAGTATTATTTTTTCGTTGTGAACTATTGCAATTTGAAAATATTTTACATTACATAGAACACATATTTAAAGTGCAAGTGTGTCTAGTTTTATTCTGTAAAATTTATGAATTGAAGATTATAAAAAAATTTAAATATGTGTTATTGTGTACTTTGTTTTTATGTGTCAATCTCAGTTAATATTTGGCTATGTATCAAGCATTATGAATTAAATGTTATAATATGCAAATTGTCAGGTTTGATAGTTCGTCTTTAAGGTTGCATGTTTTCATTCTCTTGTAAACAGTGTAGCTAGATTGTATGAAGTAAAAAAAAAAAAAACTATCTCTTGTAATTAGGAACATAGTGCTTCAGTATTATCTAAATGACGATATCTCTTTAAATATTTGCATTAGCGAAACGCTTTAAATTAGTTAAATGTGTATTAATTTATTTAACAAATAGATACATATATGTATTTAAAAGTGTCTTCATTTTTTTCGTTTTACGAGCATCAATTTTACCAAAAGCAAAAAAAAAAAAGAAAAAAAAAGACTTAATAAAATAATTTTGTATTTTTACACCATATTAAAGTATTTGACTTATAATTTATATGATACTTTGATTTATAATGTATGTGATACTTTGATTTATAATGTATATGATGTTGCTTTTTCAAGGGGGGGTGGGCGCTTCATAGCATTTTATGGGTGCACCATCACTTTTATGGTGGGGGAGGGGTTATTCTCGTATATATGAAATGGAATAATCATGTAATAGAGTTCAATGTTTTAATAAATAAAATATATAATGCATTTTGCGCACACAATAAAATAAAATCAGTAACCTATTTTGAATAAGTATTTATATTTGTGATGAGCTGGAAAAGGGCAAGAACAGGAGAATCAACCCGAATGGTTCCAGCAGGGGGACTTGGTGTCATATTTAAATTCATCAATTTCTCTGTTGGTACTTTTCGGTACACTTTGTTCGTCAGAGAAATTGACTTGAGGTGAACGAATTCCGGAACGCGAAGGGTAGGTAAGTCCTGTCAAATTTTATCCGAAGATAAAAGCTATCAAGTTTGATACAAGATATGTTTTTAAGTTCTGCATTAAAAATACAATATGTTGATAGTTTTGTCTTGAAAATATTGAGAGAAAAACTGAAGTTTAAGATTGTTTAACAAACAATCCCCACTTTTCAGAAGGTACCCCCACTCCAATTCCCCGACGATTTTGTGATTAGGAATGAAACTACTAGATTATTTCATAATTTTTCAAAAATTTATAACTGTGCATATGTTATGCTGTTAACCATGCTATTTGTCATTAGAAATTCCAAAAAAAAAAAAAATCCACGAATAATTCTAAAATTGCTTGTATTATTGCTCTTAGATATGAAAGAATTGAAACTGATATGGTATGCAATACTATAATAAAGAATTATGTTTTAGAAAAAATCACGGAAAAAGGATTCCGAAATTCTCGGAAACGTTTTTGAAAATTGTTTGGAGAATTCCGAAATACTCGGAAACGTTTTCGAAACTTTCATGAACCACAGCTGCACAGAATACTCAGAAACATTTCTGGAAATTACGGAAAGAGGATTCCGAAATACTCAGAAACGTTTCTGAAAATTACAGAAAGAGGATTCCGAAATACTCAGACACGTTTCTGGACATTACAGAAAGAGGATTCCGAAATACTCAGACACGTTTCTGGACATTACAGAAAGAGGATTCCGAAATACTCAGAAACGTTTTTGAAACTTTCATGAACCACAGCTGCACGATATACTCAGAAACGTTTCCGGAATTTTTTTACAGTGTGGCGTGCCTATGGATTCTGTAGCGTCGCCGGTGAACTCTAAGGATGGCGCCCTCCCCCACACCATTTCATGGAAATTCATCAATGAAAATAACATGTAGCAATTTATTACGAAACATTTGTAAATAAAATATTCACGTATGTAGGGGAGTTTCGAGATTTCTCCCTTAGAAAAGTCTCGAAATTGTAGTTGTAAAAACGAAGTTTTAGACGATGTTTGATAATGTAGGTCTTGGAGAATGAGAGGTTCGGGTTTCCTCCCCCGGCAAATTTTGCAATTGAATTTCTAAAAAAACGCTGTCGTAGATCATCTTCGACTATTTTAGACGAGCAGTTTTAGGCGATTTCAGGTGATGTTTAGAGGGAGGAGAGATTCAAGGTCCTCTCTGGAAACTTTTCGAAATTGAAGCGCCAAAAATGTTTTTTTAGCCTTAAATATACCTTTTATAATATTAGAGAAGGAGTTTTCGAAACTCTCACTCGGAACATTTATAAATTAAAGCCAAAATTTAATACTATCTTGAATGTTTTAGGCGAGAGAAGGGGAGATAATCCAGTGTAGAAGTATTAAGAAGACCAAGGAAATGCGCCATGCACGCAAAATTTTTCTTTTTCTGAGGGGGGGGGATTAAGGATTGCCTATTTTATCCTTCTAGCTCTATTGTAACTAAAATTTCTTCGAAAAAATAATTATAGTAATTAAATTTAAAATCATGATATTTTTTCGAAATAATGTTGGCAAATTACGACCCCTCTTTATGTTGCACCCTTGGCGAGAGTCACTCCTGTATCACTAAAAGGTACCACATTAGCCAAAAGCGTTAAAAGTATTTCTACTGAGACCGCAAACGCTCGTATTTCAAACAAATAAAAATATCAGGCTGGAAATGGAAAGTTTCATTATTTAAAATGAAAGCACTCAAATGGTTTTGGAGAAGAAAAACTCGGGAATGGGTTTCCACAATATTTATAACAACTAGTGTTCGCCCAGTGATCGAAATTCGACCATATTCATAAATGAATATTTGAGAAAACTTGTATGAATTTAACTATTTCCAACATTTTTATTTCTACTCTTACTCATATTTACTGCATATCTGGAAGTATACAATTTTTTATGTACACACAATACCAAGCAATAATAATTCATTCCAATTTCGCTTTTCCAATTAATCTTAAAATAAGTTGATGAAAGGGGATATTTCGGTAACGGGGTCGTTTCCGAAATTTTAAAAGTATTTGTTTCTGAAAGAGCATGCTTAAAAATATAGGTTTTAACCATTTTTTAAATAATTCGAAAATTTTTAATATTTTTTAACAATTATTTTAATTGGTGCACAGATTGAAATTCATTTTTTACGCTTCTGTACATGGCACCAAAAGCGATGAAATGCCATTCATTCACTGATGCCATTAGCGCGCAGCGCAGATTACCATAACTTGGAAACGCGGTTGACAGCAAAGCGTAAACATTTAGCGCGGCAATGGAGTAGCGCACCAAAGTACATCACTTGTAACGTCATAAAGATCACACCTTAATTCCAAAGACATTTTAAAAAATTAATTAAAAATAACTGTTGGGAAAGTAAAAGTTTTTTCTGGTTCCACTTTTTTTTTTTTTTTTTTGCTTATTCTATCAATTTTAGTGACTAAAAGTAGTATTCTTGACTGAAGGAAACAACCCCGTTGAGAAATAGGTGTGGTCGTCAAATACTTGACTTGAATAATTTTATTTTGGATACCATGTTGTTTTGTGCTAACCCTATTCAAATAGATATTTCCCAGCTCTTTGTTTATGTAGGCAAAGGAAAAACATATTTCGCGCTGGCATTGGAAACAAAAAATTTGGCGCCCATGGATAAAAATCGCCAATTATCCAATTTTCGAAATCTTCCAATATGAAATAAAGCATTAAAACTCAGTTTATACGTAAAACTTCTGTGTGAACAATATTACTTATAAAACGTCTACTATTACTAAGTAAGTTGCTTCTTCGTCATTAGAAATATAAATTTCCAAGTAACAAATAAACGAACCCTACTCGTGGCAACATATAACCAGGGCTGCGGAGTCGAAAGGAAAATGGTTGACTCCGACACTGACTCCAGGATTTCAAAACGTCGGAATCCGGCTCCGACTTTTTTTATTTACTTATTTTTTTTTTTTTTTTTTTTTAATTTTCAAATCACCCCCCTCATGGGAAGGGGGAAAAACTCCTAATAAGAGACTGAAATATGAATTCCTTTTTATGAAATTTTCGCTTTGTATTTTAATGTAAACGTAAGATGCATACATTGTTGGAAATTCAATTTGAAAATCAAATTTATTCAATAGGTGCGATTTCTGAAGTGAGATTACTAAAACGTCCCATTTTTAAACAACTTGAAAAGGATTAATTTGCTCCCCTTTAATGTTTAACAAACAGATGCTGATCAAATCCTGTGCTTTCAATTTTTGAAAGCACAGAGAAGAGTGAGGGAAAGAGTTTTGAGAGAGAAAAAAAAAATTTTCACTAAGTCAAACACCTTTTCTTGAGAGGAAGCGCCTCCCCCCCCCCCGGGTGATATCCATCTGGTGGGTGAAACCTCATCTTAATTTTAAAGTTAATAAAAATTGAAATAGTATAACTCTGAAAGAAATCCCCAATAAATCTTAAATTTCACCTTAAAAATTTAAGCAAAAATATTGCACTATATTGCGGAGAGAGGTCGGGTACATGTACGTCTGGAGCAAATTTTACAAAAAAATGCGGTGGTATACAGCTTTGTACGAATAGTTTTAACTATACCTACGTTTCTTGGCTCAATTTTTAATTTTAATTTTTTCATTGGCAGCTTCAGAGTTAACCTTAATATGAAGATTTTAGGATTAACTATACGTGTTGAGTATTGTAACCAGTAAATCATGTACTAATTTTATTTTTTACTTTTCAGTATTAACCAAGCTTTCTTAGATAAAGTTTTTAGAATTAAAAAAACATTTATATTTTATCGGATCTTTTGAATTTGCGCTTTCGTGCCAACACTCTTTTGAATTTACCCAGCACCCTGAGAAGTGTCCGACTTGCTCAAGCGATACATACATACTTTTTACCAGAAGCTTGCGCACGAGGGTCACCAGGGGTACCGCGGTGCCCCCATTAGCTCAAAAAAAAAAAAAAACCTCCCCGATTAAAATACAGCACCATAAT
Organism: Uloborus diversus; assembly: GCF_026930045.1. Classification (NCBI taxonomy): domain Eukaryota; kingdom Metazoa; phylum Arthropoda; class Arachnida; order Araneae; family Uloboridae; genus Uloborus; species Uloborus diversus. Next base: position 16,081,995 of record NC_072733.1, on the reverse strand, counting down.
GTTTTGCTGTAATGTGCAGGCTGCTGAAATGAGACTGAATTGGCTGTGGCTGACTGGCAAGGAAGTTTATCACAACCAGCTTCTACATTACGCACCCAATCTCCATCATTTCTTCTTCAAGTATACGCAATTCAGTTGCGTTGCATTAGTTTTTTTTTTTTTTTTTTTTTTTTGGAGCAATCACGATTGCTTATGGGTCATTCCATGTCAAGTGATCCAAAGTTTTTTCCCTCACCTTTTTGTATTTCTTTGAAATTTGGCTCATCGATTGTACCCTTTGAGGTAATCAAAAGTCCAAATTTTTAGATTTTAATCTCTATTATTTTTTTATTTATGACACTTTGATTTTTCGAAAAACCCGCTTTTTTTCATGGATGCTTGAACATAAAATGGACGATAACTCAGCACCAAATATAGATAGAAAGATTTGGTAAAAAGCATTTTAAAGTACATTAGTTGCTGTTTAATGGATATGCAACATGACTAACTTCAAAAAAAAATTAATTTTAAAAAAATGAAATTTAAATTTTTTAAATTTATATTTCTCAGAAAAGGTATAATGATTTTTTTTTTAAATTCTCAAAAATTTGTGTGTATTTTATCTTTATTTGTGCAAAGTTTCAAGTTGGGATCTCAATGGGATCATATTTTTATGAATTTTTAAATAAAATTTGACTTATGAAATAATGATATTTTTCAGATTCTAACTAGTTAAATATAGGGTTCTTTTACTGTGGATGGTCTAGTAAGTAGTAATTGATCATGACTATGCTTGAAATGAACTGACATGACTTTGTAGATTAGTACCCTCCCCCCTCCGCCACACAACCACTTTTTATCTTTTTTTTTTTCAAAACTGTATTTAAAAAAAAAAGCCGGCACGTAAGAGTTATAACCATAATAAACTGGGACGCACGCTGCTAAACATCAGTAGTGACTAAAGCTTATAAAAGGGGGGGGGGGGTCATAAAAAATAAAAGTCAGAAAAACTGAAGAGAACCACTCATTTGCAGCTTTTTTTTCTTTCGGAAAGTGAGACGGTAGGGGGAGGGGGGGGGGGCAATCTGGAATGAAACATAACAACATGGAAGGTTATGCTCAAATTAGCAAAATTTGTTTGATATATAACTGCTTTTAATATATGTATAAATAGATCTCGCTGCATTGCTCTCGTTTACAAGTGAAATTAAAAGAAAACTAGCATTAAAGAAAAGAAAAAACAGCTGCACTCCAAATGTTGTTGAAAGACAGTTACTTTTATGTGGACAGACATATGACCTGATACTTAGATTTATTTTTAGTTTGGTGTAAAAAGAATGAAACAACACGGGGGGAAACACTCCTACTTTGCTGTGATCTTGGGGAAAACTTTCTTTCCTCCATCCAAATTTGAAAGTTGGTGCAGAGGTAAGGGACGAAATGAATCATAACTTTCCTTATCAGATAGTGAAATAATCAAGTACACTTTGTGAAGTTCGGATTGAAAAAGAAACACTTGGTCTGAAAAAAAAAAAAAAGCATCAGGTGAAGTGTGATACTAGTATAGTGTTAATCGTATGTGTGAGTGAATGTGAGGGGGGGGGGGGGTAATGTACTTTGTCTTGCTTTAAAGAAGAACATTTACCAACTTTTAATATGTTTTCTATTCATTTTGTTTTATTCTATTTATTTATTTATTTTTTTACATTTTAAAAATAGTTTTGGAAAAAATAATAAAAGTGGTGGCCCGGGGGAAGGGGTCTTTTTCTTACTTTAAAGAAGAATATTTACCAATTTTTAATAAGTTTACTATTCATTTTGGTTTTTTATTCATTTATTTATTTTTTACATTTTGAAAATAGTTTTGAAATAAAAAAAAAATAAATAAATAAAAGTGGTAGTGCGGGGGGGGGGGGGGTGCTTGCCAATTTACAAATTCACGTCAGCTCATTTCAAGCATAGTTATGATCAATTACTACTTACTAGACCATCCCCAGTGAGAGAACCCCATATTTAACTAGTTAGAATCTGAAAAATGTCATTATTTCATAAGTCAAATTTTATTTAAAAATTCATAAAAATATGATCTTATTGAGATCCCAACTTGAAACTTTGCACAAATGAAGATAAAATACACACAAATTTTTGAGAATTTTTTTAAAAAAATTCATTATACCTTTTTTGAGAAATTTAAATTTAAATTTCATTTTTTAAAAATTAAATTTTTTTTGAAATTACTCATGTTGCATATCCCATTAAACAGCAACTAATGTACTTTAAAATGCTTTTTACCAAATCTTTCTATCTATATTTGGTGCTGAGTTATCGTCCATTTTATGTTCAAGCATCCATGAAAAAAAGCGGGTTTTTCGAAAAATCAAAGTGTCATTAATAAAAAAATAATAGAGATAAAAATCTAAAAATTTGGACTTTTGATTACCTCAAAGGGTACAATCGATGAGCCAAATTTAAAAAAAAAGGGTGAGGGAAAAAATTTCCCAAATTTTGGATCACTTGACATGGAATGACCCTTATTGTTCTCATTTGACCGTCTTTGGTGTCCGTGCCTTTTTCAGCTTGGACCAGGCCTGCAGCACCACCGTCCACCGGCGGCGGCGCGGCTGGTCCTGGGCACTGTCCCCCGGAATCCACTTTTGCTGGGCGGTGGCGCCCATGTCCTACACACCCTAGTAAAAATGACCGGCTTCTGCCACCTTAGAAAAAAGCCGGTACCGCCTTCAGCCGTCTTGCTGCAAGCCGGTACCGCCTTCAGCCGTCTTGCTGCAAGCCGGTACCGCCTTCAGCCGTCTTGCTGCTAGCCGGGTACCGCCTTCAGCCGTCTTGCTGCTAGCCGGTACTGCCTTCAGCCGTCTTGCTGCTAGCCGGTACTGCCTTCAGCTTGAAGCTGGTACCGTCTTTGACCACCTAACTTGAAGACTGTCAAAGGCAGTACTAGCTTCAGGCAAGATGGTTCTATCACCTTTACAGCCTTTGACTGCCTTGATCAAAGCCGGTATCAACTTTCACCTCAATTGGTGAAGGCTGTCATTGCTCAATGCCACATTGTACCAAAGAGGAAAATCTACAGTTAAGTACCGATGACAATTTGAAAGATCAAGCAAGCAATACTAATTTGGTTAATGATACAAAAAAAAAAATTCCATTCGGTACCATCAAATCAGACAAAATATTGAAATTCTTGTCAAAAGGCACACGGCAACTAAACTTTGATTGCATACTTGCATACTTTTTATGATATTATACGTGCAGAATATTGATAGCGATAAGATTAAAATTTTTGTTCGTATAACTTCTTTGTTTTTTCACTATTCTGCAAACATAATAATAAAACATTATTTAAACTAATAAGATGCCAATTATAAGTAATGGATAAAAAATAAAATTACTTTTTTTCCCCAAAATAAACAAAAAAGTGTCAGATTGTGATTGTCTAGTTTCTTTTGGGTAGGATTTTTTTTTTTAAAGCATTTTCTAAAGAAGGGATGTTATCACATTTTCGATACCTGAAATTGAAATCACTCACTGCATTTATAAAGTAAGTAATATATTTCATCGAAGAGGTTTATGATATGTAATCATATAAGCAGTTTATGAAACCATTAAAGAGGTAAGACTCTAAATGCTAAAATATTTGTAAATGTGTCAACATGTGCAACAGGAAGAATTAACTGACTATCGATGTCAACTACACTTAATGTGGTTCAAATAATGATTTTTAGGCATGCATTCATGTTCCTAATTTAACACAGCATTTAGAAAAAGACAAAATACTGAGAAAACAAATTATGCATCAAATATGATAGTGCAGTGAAGGGCTACAAGACCAAACGGAGGCTTGTTAGCATTTGAACACTTTTATTTATATTTTAAAACAATGTAAATTATTGTAGGACAAAGGTAAATCAAAAAAACATTTAGTTTTAATTTTTAAATGTTATTAGTGCAGTATGATTTTCACAGCTCTCTTTACAGGGCTGCTTGTTGTCTACAAACGAGCCGAGCAACCATGAAGAGCAAACGTAAACAAACAAATTCGTTAATAAATAAACTGATGCCATTTAAGTTTTTCTTGAGTTAAAAGATGGCGAAAGAAATAAAAACTTTTGCAACATTTTATTTTGTGTTCAAACTTAAACATATTCTTACTTAAATTTTAATTATTTTCCATGAAAATCATTAGCATTTCTTTGAAACAATTTTGTTGAAGAGCCTTACAAATTTAAAATTTATAGATTTGCGGTGATGTATCCACACTCTCCCGAGTATTCGTACTCCTTCAGGTAATTACCTACTCCTACTTCTTCCGCAAAAATAGAATGTTGTGTCTACGGCATGCCGGCATGGAGATTTGACTTTCCAACTTGTGTGAGTCACAGAACGGCTTGTTTTCACTGTATCGTTATCGAACATCGTTATTTTTTTAGTGTTTATTCAATCTCTACACACCCATATCTCTACAATGGGAAACAGGCATGATAGCTAAATAATATAGAGGCACGCCGTTCGCAGATACATTTGATGCTGTGCAGTTACGTTTGCGGTCTATAAATATATATGCTCACAAGCACACAGATACAAGCGTTATGACAACACTCATTGAAATGGATTCGGTCAAAATATATGTTTGGTTGCCTACCAATATTCTCGGGTAAATACATACAGACTTTGTGGAAAAAAACCCAAATTCAATTAGAGGTAATTAAAAACAAAATTTATGTTGAAATTTCAGTGATAATTTTTCACGACAAAAATACTGCTTTTCTTTCTATAAGGAAGTAAAAGTGGCTACTCCTTATGTCATCAGAAAAGGGTAAAAAATTAATTTGAAGGAATTTTCCGGGTAACCCGAGGTGGAATGAGCCCCAATTACCTTGGATTTTCAAGCTCTATTGTACATAAAGAAGGTCTGTGCTCAGCAGTGTCTACTCACCATTCATTTGAAGTCGACACACACACTCAGGACAGGATTGATCTGAGGAAGACATGCTCTACTGAGATGGCGAAACGAAAAATCTCGAAGGGGCAGAACAACCAAAAGGCCCTGCTTGGGGCCAACGGGAGTTCCCCCGTGACCGCGGCATCCCTTCCCCTTCACGCCGGCAGTAATTCCAGCCAAGACATGACGAAGAATGATGACTCGCAAAGCCATTGCTCGTTTACATCAGCATACTCCGACGATGAGATGGAAGACTACCCAACACTCGAAGCCACATACAAGGATTTAGGCATCGCATGGTCAGGAATAGGTGAGACTGTTAACAAGTCATGATATGCAATTTTTGAAGGACTTAAAACAAAAATTCGTAACTGCAGGAAATAGGATAAAAAGTTTCTTACGACGAAATCGCCAAAGGAGATGCGGTACTACTGAAGAGAGTCATGTTCAGACACATGCATAACCCAGAAAATATTACTACAGCAGCACCAGGAGGCAGAGATCCTGCTCAAGAAGGTCGCCCATTTGGTAGAGGAAAACAAGATCCTTCACAAAAAGCTGAGCGGCGCCTCTAGCCAAAAGAAAAGAAAACCGGTCGTGCTTATCAACGCTGCCAATCCTAAGACCGTTATCGAGGAAATCAAGAAAAAGAACCCTGAAGAGGATTTTCATCAGGGAGGAGGATCATTACCCCCTCTTCCGAAAATGGCCAAGTTGAAGTGGAGAACTACGCTAAAGATCATGCTATCGACTTCCACACCCCAACCATCGCCTATATCCCTCCAACCCGTGTCGTAGTTAAAGGACTCCCATCTGACATTGGCCAGGAGGATATCAAATCTGCATTCTGGCAACTTCAGCAAGACGTGATTCACGTACTCCAATTCATCAACCGGAAAGGCCCTCTCCCCATCTTCTGCGTATATCTCAGGAAACTCGAAAGCAGAGAAGAGGACATTTTTTTACGAAAAGAATGAAAGTCGGGGATTTCATCGCCCATCTGGAGAAGTTGCATACCCGTCGTGGCCCACTCCAATGTTTCCGTTGCCAAAGGTAGGGGCACTGCTCCTACACCTACATCACGGAAAGGTGCGTCTTCTGCGCCGGCCCCTCACCGACTGCAAGACTGCCCCAATAAAGAAAAAGGTCCCTTCTGCACCAACTGCGGATTGGCTCATCCCGCCAGAACTCTCGACTGCCCTTGGTGCCCCCAGATGAAGATGCGCTCCTGCCTGACTTCCGTACGCAACCCTGGGGAGAAAAGCTCCCCTATCCCTAAGAATGACTTGGTACTGATGCAGCTTGGCTGCTCCCTTCGGGCGCTTGACTCCCTCCTCCGGTGAGAAATGCTCACTAACTTACTGCCCCGTTCGCGGGGACGCAATGTAGCTTCGGCGTTTTGCGTTATACAAAGATTTACTTCCTTCAGTTTTGGGGTAAAAGAGCTCGGCTCTGTAGGCAAATTCAAAGACTGACCAACCGACCAGCAGTGTCTAAATCTGTCTTGTTAATATTTTTCCGACCGTTGTTAGAAGTTCCTGAAATAACTGTTGCACATTCCTGTTGGCTTACAACAGCAAGCTAAACTCTTTAGTGTTTTCATTATTGGTATAAAAGTAATATTAATCTGATTGCTTTGAAATTGTATTTATTGTATTCTTTAAACTTAATATAATTTTTTTTTTACATTCTTTTTAAAATTAAAGTATATTTTCCCCCAATTGGGGGAACTAAGTGTCCTGTTTGCATTTAGTTGTTGCTTTTTAATCTATTGTTGCTAAATGTCACAATGTTGTATGTAATCTCAGTATTGTATGAGATTACCCTAAGCACCACCTTGTTTTTTATTATATTTGGGATTATATAACCGCTTTGCATTTGAATCCATCTTCTTCAAATCTTAAAATACAATAGTAAAAATCATATACTTAGGCAGGGTAAAATAGGAATTGTTTTGTGAGATGCATTAAAACTGTAACCTTTTGTGTTATTTGCATAAGCTTTATCCTTGTCATTAGTATAGTAAGCTGGCGGTTTTTGGGCAGGCGGTAACAGTTGGTCAATGCCGGCTTTCATTGCCTTAGCCGGCTGAAGCCGGTCTCTACCGTCTTGGTCTTAAGACGGTTAAAGCCGGTCGTTACCATCTGAGATAAAGACGGTCAAAGCCGGCATTGACCGTCTTTTGCCGCCTGTCCAAAAACCGCCTTTAAGGCGGTAAAAGCTGGTCATTTTCACTAGGGCACACATGCCTGCACACAGTCACAAACACATGCCTACATACACACGAACGCCTGCACACACACACGAACGCCTACACACACACACACACACACACACACGAACGCCTACACACACGAATGCCTACACACACACACGAACGCCTACACACACACACACGAACACCTACACGCACACGCACGTACGCAACACTCACTCACACACATGCATACATACACTTACGCACCCACGCACCCACACACATGCGCCTACACAACCACACACGCTCGTGATTGCGAAAAACATAATTTGAATTCAAGATGCCAAAAATTCAAATTAAGTTTTTTAACAATTTTTTTTAATGTTTTCATGAAACGGTGCTGCAGAGAGAGGAAGAACATATATTTCGCTAAATCAAGCCAGGCTAATTTGAATGGGAGCTCTTTTTGACATCCTTCCTAGTCTCTCTTGTGAACATTAAGAATCCCCCCATACCGTTTCAAAGAAATTCATTTTTGAAAATAATATTAGCAATTTATTATGAAACGTTAGAACCTAAACGTAAGTAAAATATTCCTGCAGAAGTAGAGGGATCCGGGGATTTCTTCCCTAGAAAAGCCTTGAAATTGTTGTGTAAAAAAAAGCAGTTTTGGATGATCTTTGAAAATGGAACTCTCCCCCCCCCCCCCCGGCAAATTTTGCAATTGAATTTCTAAAAGCGCAACTGTAGATTACTTTCGACTGTTTTTGAGAGAGGGAGCTACAGGGGATTCTCCCCCAGTAATATTCGAAATCACCGTTCGAAAAACGAAGTTTTAGACGACTTCAGGTGATGTTAGAGGGAGGAGAGATTCAAGGCTCTCTCTAGAAATTTTGCGAAATTGAAGCTCCAAAAATGTTATTTTGGCTTACCTTCTGAAGGGAAGGAGTTTTCAGGGACTTTCTATCGGAACATATACGAAATTGAAGCCAAAACTTAAGACGATCTTAAATGGTTTTGGTGAAAGAGGGCGATCTCCCAAAAATTTTTGAAATTGTCGCTTTAAAAACGCAGGTTTAGTCGATCTTTAGTAATATTTCTGGGAGGCGTTAGCTCCCCTTTTAATTTGTAACATATTGTTACAAATTCTGTAAGTAGTAATTATTTTTATGATTAATTTGTTATAATCTGGCCAAATTTGGCGTTTGTGCCATTATCTTTTACCTAAAATTATCTTAGTAATGTAACCTGTAAATAGTTTCTTGTAATAAATATACAACCCCCTTACATTCGAAAGAAGTATATGGTCCCTCCATTTCTGAAGGATAAGATTTGTAAATGAATAAAAAAAGAAAATGAAATGAAACTTCGGGAATCACGTGGAATGAAGAGCTTTCTTTCGAGATTTATAAATAGCCACGGCCGGCGGCGGGATCAGTTAGTCTCGTTTTAGTCCTTGCTCTAGAAAGTGTGAATTAGCCTTTGCGCTGTGTTTTTGCGTATTTTGATGTAAATACATGTGTGACTGTTGAGTTTACGGTGTTAATTGATATTTTCCTAATTGCTATGGTTAATTTAGCAGTTGCTAACGATATTTCTTGTACATGGTTGTAAATAAATCTCCTGTGTTTTCTCAAGAACTGTGTCGACATTTAAAGAATTTCTTGAAGTGGCTGGACTCGCAACAATTGGCGCCCAACGTGGGGCTTCTTCGGGACTTTCTTGGAATAACTGTGACCTTGGACATTGTTTTCATAAAGACTATTTGTATTTTAACTTGAGTTTATGGTGATAACTCGTGCAATGGAGGAACAGATGAAGAAATTACTGGAAGCAATTAATGCTGTGAAAAGTGACTTGACTGAAAGTTTTATGGCAAATCAAGACCAATTAAAAAGTGATTTGGCTGCAAATCAAGAACAATTGAAAATGAATTGGCGGCAAATCAAGAGCAGCTCACTGCAAATCAGAAAGAACTGAAAAGAGAATTAACATCCAATATTTCTGCATACCAGGAAGAAATTAAAAGCGACCTTGCGTCAGTCAAGAACGTTATGGAAAGCAACCTTTTTTCCATAGAAAACAGAGTCTATACCATGGAGGAAAAATTTAGTGTCGTAAAGGAACTAATAGTGGCTGTAGAAAACAATATGGAGAGAAAAAATAAAGAGTTAGAAAGGAAATTGGCCACCACCGGAAGCAGTGTTGGTGACTCGGTGTTGGGACATCTACTGCTAGGCGATCATCATTCATCAATCAAGCTCGCCTCGTACAACAAATGAGTGCTTGGCAAATATATAAGACTCAGTTCCTGATAGTTGCTGAAACAAATGGATGGGACTGTGTAACCGAGGCCTGCCATCTTGCGACATCATTGCGGGGTGACGCTGCGGATATTCTACAGACTTTTTCGAACAGCCAGCGCCTGGATTTCGCCGCCCTCACATCTGCGTTGGAGCTTCGCTTCAGTGAAAAGTGCCAGAAGGACTTTAGCCGACTCCAGCTGAAATCTCGTCTACAGAAGACTGGAGAGACCTTACAAGAGCTAGCAGCGGACGTCGAGAGACTCTCATATGGCTTCCTGTGACTGTCCTGCAGATGTTCGAGATAACTTGGTTCTTAATTACTTCATCGACGGAGTTCGGGATCCTGAAATTCAGAAGGCCCTCCAGATGGCGGATGTAAACGACCTCAAATCTACTTTGGTGTATGCGATGAAATACGAGGCCGCCCAAGAAGCAACCCGTGTGGATCGCCTTTCAATCCGGACTCGGGAAGCGGATGAGTCTGATTCCAGGTCTTCCCACCTCGCTAAACTTGAGAGACAACTCGGTGACTTGGCAAGACATCTGAACAGCATAACAGCCCAAAAGAAACAAGAGCATAAGTGCTGGAAATGCGGTAGTGAAGGGCACCTGCGATGGAGTTGTCCGGCTCGCCAAGCTACGCGAGGGACGGAAATCACCACCACAAGAGCTCTGCAGATTTCCTCTACTAGTAGTGGGTGGCAGTAATGAACTTTTCATCTGCGGGTATGTAAATGGTTCGCCCTGCAATCTGATTGTCGACAAAGGAGCCAATGTGACCATCATTAGGAAAGATGTGGCTCGTGAATTTGGGTTGCAACTTTTGTGGACATCGCCACGCGTAAGTCTCCAGACTGTGACAGGTGACAAAATCGAGATTACATTTAAAGTGGACTTGGAAATAATGTTCCGGAATGCCACTTACCATCATATGGCATTCGTTGTTGACATCACGGACCCATTCATTCTCGGATTGGACATTCTAAAGAAATATGACTTTACCCTCGACTTCCAGACTAATGAGCTGCACTCGAAGAGAGAAGACATAGCCGTTTTCCACGCAGAAAATGACGTAAAATACGCTCATCAAATAATAGCACAAAAGGACTTCACCCTCTAGAACAGAATCATTAATACCTGGCTCCATTGAATAACCCAAAAGGAGTGCTGGTAGCATCTACGCTTGTGGACCTTTCTAAGGATGTAATTCCTGTGAGAGTCGCCAACGTCAGTGAAAAACCAAGGAATATTCGGAAAGGTGAAGTATTGGCAATTTGTACTCCAGTAAACTGCATCATTAGGAGAATGAATTCCCCAAAGACTGTGTCTTCTGAATCCTTGACATCGAAGTTAATTGGGAGTACTCCATTATCGAAAGATCAAAGAATTGCTGCGGAACAATTGTTGGACGACTACAAGCATCTGTCTTCATCTACATCGGAGGATGTTGGCCGTACGAATTTAACGCAGCACAGGATCTGCACTGGAGAACATCTCCCTATTAAGCAGCATCCAATACGACCACCGTTCGTCAAGAAAGAAGAGGTTGAGACCCTCCTGAAAGAGATGCAGGAGAATGACGTCATCGAACCCTCGTCCGGTCCTTGGACGAGGGTCCAAGGACTGGACGAGGTCCTTGGACGATCCCGTCCCATCGTCTTGGTCCGAAAGAATGATGGCTCAACCAGATTTTGTGTCAAATACCGACGGCTAAATGAAATCACCAAGAAAGACAGTTATCCTTTTCCACGGATAGACGACACTTTGGACACTCTTTCCGGACACAAGTGGTTTTCGACCCTGGACTTGAAGAGCGGCTACTGGCAGGTAGAGATACACCCTGATAACCGAGAGAAGACGGCGTTTACAACTGGACAAGGTTTATGGCAGTTTAAAGTGATGCCCTTCTGCCTCTGCAATGCACGAGCCTCGTACGAGCGTCTTACGGTGTTAAGAGGACTCTCCTACGAATCCTGTCTGGTCTACTTAGACGATATCATCATCGTGGGACGCAGTTTCGAAGAACATCTGGCTAATCTTAGGAAGGTGCTGCAAAAGCTCAAGGAAGCCAATCTGAAGTTAAGCCCGTCCAAATGTAATTTGTTCCGCCGAGAAGTGAACTATCTTGGTCACATCATCTCTTCTGAGGGTGTACAAACCGATCCAGAAAAGGTATCTGCGGTCAAGTGTTGGAGTCGTCCCGAAAACGTCCATCAGCTGCGAAGTTTCTTGGGGCTCTGTACATACTACAGGAAGTTTGTGAAGGGTTTTTCCGACATTGCATGGCCTTTGCATAAGCTGACGGAGAGCAAGCAAAAGTTTGAAAGATCCAAAGAATGCGAAGATGCATTTCTACGACTGAAGGAGGCTTTAACATCAACGCCTACTCTCTCATACCCTCAGCCCGAGAAAACCTTCATCCTTGACACTGATGCGAGCCACGAGGGCATCGGAGTTGTTTTATCCCAAGAAGTAGACGGCAACAAACATGTCATCGCTTACTGAAGCAAATGCTTATCAAAGTCGGAGCGAAATTACTGCGTCACCAGAAAGGAGTTGCTGGCAATAGTTAAAGCTGTAGAGCACTTCCATCATTACCTCTACGGCCGAAAGTTTCTGCTTCGAACAGATCATGCCTCGTTGACTTGGCTTTTGAACTTCAAAAATCCGGAAGTTCAGATAGCCAGGTGGATACAGCGGCTCCAGGAATATGAAATGGAGATCAAGCACCGAAAAGGATTGTCTCACGGTAATGCAGACGCTTTATCAAGGAGACCCTGTAATGAGAACTGCCACTATTGTTCCCGAATCGAGAAACAGTATGGAACGACTAGCCCAACTGCCTATCGGGTGACAGTGACTTCAACATCATCAGAACCCCATTCTAGATTAAGAAGCTACCACCGTAGCAGAGACTCTAGTCCAGCGCTGGATCTCGAGGTATGGAACACTTTTGCAGATTCATTCCAATCAAAGAAGGAATTTCATCTCTGCTGTGTTTAAGGGCCTATGTCAAATTCTCAAAATTGAGAAAACTAGGACAGCACCACTACACCCACAATCGGACGGCATGGTAGAGAGATTTAACCACACAATCCTGAATAATCTTTCGCTCATGGTCTCCAGAAATCAACAGGATTGGGACAATAAGATACCCTTGTTCCTGCTGACTTACCGCAGTGCTGTCCACGAAACTACCGGGTATGCCCCATCTCAGATGCTCTTCGGACGAGAGCTTCGGCTACCTTGTGATCTCGTCTTCGGTCACCCTCCAAATGCGCCTTCATCGCCTGATGAGTACATCCAGGATCTCCAGGCCCGGTTGGAAGACGTTCATAACTTCTCACGAGAGCGAATCAACATCACGACGGAGAAGTTGAAAACCCGATACGACACAAGGTCTCCTGGACATGAATTCAACGAAGGTGACAAGGTTTGGTTGTGGAATCCCATCCGACGAAAGGTCTTTCACCCAAATTGCAGTCGCATTGGGATGGACCCTATAAAGTCCTTAACCGACTGAATGACGTCGTAGTGAGGATCCAAAAATCATCTAATGCAAAACCTAGGGTTGTACATTATGATCGGCTAGCCCCATACTATGGCCATAGTTAAGAAGCAATCATGTAAAACTCCCATGGTAAATTATTTGTAAATTATGTAGATAATTTTTGCTTTTAATGTTTTGTAATATTTCTTTTTATTATTGAGTTATCTGTGTCAGATTGGTTATTATTTAAGTGTGTATTTGTAAACTTGTGATATCAGTTTGGCATCCTTTCTGGGGATTGTACAGCCCGGGACGTGCAGTCCTTAGGAAGGTGACAATGCTACAAATTCTGTAAATAGTAATTTTTTATGATTAATTTGTTGTAATCTGGCTAAATTTGGCGTTTATGCCAGTATCTTTTACCAAAAATTATCTTAGTAATGTAACCTGTAAATAGTTTCTTATAATGAATATAAAACCCCCTTACATTCGAATGAAGTATATGGTACCTCCATTTCTGAAGGATAAGATTTGTGAAAGAATAAAAAAAGAAAATAAAATGAAAACTCGGGAATCACGTGAAATGTTTGAGAGTTTTCTTTCGAGATTTATAAATAGCCACGGCCGGCGGCGGGATCTAGTCCTTGCTCTGGAAAGTGTGTATTAGCCTTTGCGCCGTGTTTTTGCGTATTTTGATGTAAATACGTGTGTGACCGTTGAGTTTACGGTGTTAATTGATTTTTGCCTAATTGCTATGGTCAATTTAGCAGTTGCTAACGATATTTCTTATACATAATTGTAAATAAATCTCCTGTGTTTTCTCAAGAACTGTGTCGTCATTTAAAGAATTTCTTGAAGTGGCTGGACTCTAACAATATAGTGTATCTTGTTTGAATAATGTTTCAAAATATTTCTTTTTCCATTTAGAGGTAAGATGCCGCCCCCTTTTCGAAAAAGAGAGTTTATCCGGGGCGGAAATACGCCCCTAAACCCTCCCAGATACGTCACTGCAGTGTAGAAGTAATGAGTAGACCCATATTTGCAATTTTTTTTTTTTTTTTTTGACAGGGTGGGAGGCATTACGGATTGTCTCTGTTTTCCTTCTAGCTCTATTGTTGTTAATCTTTAGGGCTCGACCGATGGCATTTTTTGGCCGATGGGCCGATGCCGATTGTTGGCCGATTGCCGATTGTTTTCCTCCAAAGGGCCGATGGCCGCTGCCGTTGGCCCATGGCAAAAAAAAAAAAAAATCTAACGGAAATAAATCGATAAGATTATCAGGGATTTAAAGGATCATTTATTCATTTCACTTTACTTCCTTTCTACAGATAAGGACTTGTAATAAATTAAAAAAATCAAATTTTGACCTAATTTCTATTTTACGATCACTCAACTTAAATTTTACAAGTTTTTTCGGCACATCTGTACACGCATATGTACCAAAGAATATATAGATGACCAAAATATCCATTTTGAACACCACCTCAGTTAATTATCGCTAGTTCTCTTGTGATGTCTTCATACGCGTAAACTTGCGTCAATCAGAAACGTTATGAAATAGTAAGTTGAAAACTCATACGTACGTAGTATGATTTAAAAGGTCGAGGACAAGCAGCATAAAACCTTACCCTGAAGAGTTCAGATTACCGAAGCACATCTATCTACAAAATAATCACTTTGAACGACTATGCACTTCAGCCAACGTTCGCATAGCTTTTAGAAGCACTCCAGGCAGCCATTTTTCGCAACCTCCTGTAGGGCCTCTTGCGCTGCTACTTTAACTTCAACGTGGGGAAGAAGGCGACTTTCATGAACATGAACATATGTCTTTTCTGGAACGCCTGGAGCTTAGAGCTCCTAAATTCCCTGTATAAAAATGTCTAATAGGAAGTTTAAAATTAAAAACGACTAAAAAATTTAAAAAGTAAAAAATAAAAGGAAGTGAGTGGATAGGCCAATCAGAGGAGAGGATGGCTCCTCCCACCCTGGTGGCGAAATCCCGCGTAAGAATGGGGGTCAGTCGAAGATGGGAAGCCGAGGCGACAACAGAGAGCACTTTTCTCCGCGTTCGCCTCAGTCCTGTAGAATTGCATCAATAAAGGTCGGGTCAGGTGGCGCTAGAGAAAAACATCGTAATACATGACTCGCCCGTGTTTCCCGAATGGCAGAGCACCCCTACACATCTATCGGTATATTAATAAAAATATTAATTTGCCAATTTCCGAGCAGGGGAGGGAGACTGCCAGTCCTAAGATATTAACAGGACTGCCAATACTAGTATAGGAACGGCGAACCGGATGCACGGTTTAATTGATCAATGCTCTGATATGACAAACAAATAACATAATGTTTCGTCGGACTTAGCACCGTGTGACTCTTACCTGTTCCCAGCAAAAAAAATATTTGCATGGACGCCGCTTTCTTCCGTCAGGAGAAGATAAAGCTGCATCATAGTAGGTTGCGAAAAAGGCTTCCAGGAGTGTTTCCAAAAGTTATATGAACACTGGCAGAAGAACTTAGTGCCTTAAGGTGACTCTTTGATGGTGGATGTGCTTCGGTAATGTGAACTATTCTGGGTTAATTTTTATACAGCTTGTCCATGAAATTTTGGATCTTACTACGTACAATCTATACAGGATGTAGTTATGCTTCTCTTTTCTGACTGTTGTATGATGATAGAGAAAGAACAACAGCCAAAAAAAAAGAAAGAAAGAAAGAAAGAAAAAAGGAAGAAAAACAAAGACACTGTTTAATAACCAACTGATTTGTTTTTTTTTAATTGAACATATAACTAAGATTTCAGCAATATTGCAATAATGTATGGATTATGTACACTATACATAGTTAAAAAAAACTTTAAATTATGTTGTTTAATCATTCAAAAACAATTTTAGGAATAAAAATATGAAACGTCAACAAATTATGCAATTAAAGTGGAAAGATTGCACGTAGACATTTTTTAGTCATGAAATTAAACAAAAAAGGTAACAGAAAAATTACATTATTAAATCATAATAGGGATATTTTTATACTTATTTAAAATTTATGAATAGAAAAATTTGCATTTTTCATAAAAGCTATAACAGTGACATAAATTTTTCTGAAAAGAGAAATAGCCATGAAAAGAGTGAGGTTCTTAAAACGCACCTACAATAAACAAACTCGATATTTACTCCAAGTTAATAATAACTGAATACATATACTTCTTGATCTGATGTTTGCACTTATAATATTGAACAATTTGATTGTTTAAAATCTTTGATGAAGCACTACAAACAAGTTCAAATTAAATTTTTCAATTTAGCAATATTTTGCTGAAATTTTAAAAATTGCTTAATAGAAAATTCTTGAAACTTTTCTGTAACATATTATTAAAAAAAATGATGAAAACAAAAGTAACTAGTTCATTGATTTTATAAAAATACATGAAAATAGTTACTTACAATAAAAAAATTCAATCGCTATAAATGATGCACAAAAAAAAATGGCGCATTACGAAATAAAGATGAAACAAGAATGAGGAATACGCAAAATGACATTTCTTGAGCAAAATAAAAAAATCGCTAAATATTTAAGAAATGCTTGAAACGACGAGAGAGGGGCGGAGGGGGGGGGGGCTCACCCGCTGATTTTGGAGTAACTCACAAAATTAAATTTCGTTCCCAACTTCGGCCTCTTTTGTTTAGTACAGAACCGCAACCACCAATGCCTCGGAAGAGTTTCTGAGTCGACTTCAACAAAGAAAAAATTCAAAAGTCCCTTTGATTTCCGAATTATGTCACCATGCAAAACGTCTTTAATCAATTTCTTACATTAATGCTCTAAATTCTTCCTAAACAATAGATTAAGTTTGAAAAAAAAACCCTAATTTTATGAATGGTGTTAGTTTTAAACAACTCGGAAGTGCAACAAGAGTTTAATTTCATAAATACAGGGAACCATCTCATCATCCGGTTTCGCCATCTCATATTTGTTTGCATGGTCTCCAATTCGGCAATATACACTCCATAACAAAAAAAATCGACGCATCAAGAAGCAATCATCCGATTGCTTTGAAATTTTGTATGGATGATTGTTTTGACCAGATGTGCAAATGATGAAAATTTGGTGTCCAATGAATGAATAGTTTGATCTCCAGCGCATCGAAACTGCGCATCCAGCAGATGTATATAAAGAGCAGTTCTTTAACAGTTGTTAAAACTTTCGGATTGATTGCGATTCAGATTACCTTTCAACAACTTAAAAATGCCTCGCTGCATGGTTCGTGCTCATTACGAGCAACTGTCAGAGTTTAAACGAGGTCATATCATTGGATTAAAAGAGGCCGGTTGGTCAAATCGGAGAATCGCTCGTCATTTGAGTCGAAGCGATGCGGCGATTCGAAGATGCTGGCAAGGATGGGTGGAAAATGGCAGAGTTCAGAGTCAGCATGTTAACGGTCAACCTAGGGTCACAACAGATCGTGATAACAGAGTGATTGTCTGATCAGCTTCCACAGCGCTTTCTTCATCTATATGAACCATCAGACATTTAACCCCAAACACTAGTATTCATCATGACCATTTACAGACGGTTGGGACAACGAAATCTCTACGCTCGCGCCGACCGTTACGCTACCTGCCACTGACGCCTTCACACTGCCGAGCCAGATTACAGTGGTGCATGGCTCGATCAGGTTAGAATGATGCCGACTGGGGATGTATACTCTTTAGCGACGAATCCCGCTTCCAACTGCGTCATGACGATCATCGAAGACGTGCTTGGAGACACCCAGGGCAGAGGAGGGATCCTGGTTTCACTTGTGCACCAGAGCATTTTTTAACATAGGTACTACGTGACACCAATGTCGCGTAGTGAAAAAATTCTGTCGCCTAGAAGATGCAAAATCAAACTACTGGGCGACATTGGAAAATTCAACAATGGTTCCACTCCTCGTTTTTGTAAACGGATTTCAAACCTTTCTTTTTTTTCCTCTTGAGCAACAGAACTACATCGGGCATTTTCCAGCAGTCAACCAAAGCAGTTTTTTTCTTTTTTTCCTACTCGTTTAAAACCGTCCGACTGGGTTCGAAAACATGTCATCCCCTGCGGGTTTAAGGGGTGCTAATCGTTGTCGCCATCCAGTCATCATTGTACATCGGGCAGACTCAGTAGTGTAAATTCTAGACAGTGATTCACTCGGGGTGTGATGATTTTTAGCGGGAACTTGAGGGCTTATAAACAAAATGGGCAGTTTACGAACGAAGGGCGTTTTCGTTGAGAGAATTTTTTTTTTCTCGCCACCACTCAGCATGAAACGTTGTTCTTTCCTTCATCAAAAAGGTAAGCGAAATATATGATTAGGCTTTGATTTTAATTTGTTATTTAATTCAAATACATACGCTTTTTGTTTTAATTTATGTCTGAATAAATAAGAAGAATGTCGGGATATGGCGGGGGTTTTTAACCTTTTTTACTCATGGGCTACATTGCAAGTTTTTGGAGATGAGGCGGGCCAACAATACTTTAGTTCATATGGTTTAGTTCGCACCCCCCCCCCCCTCCTCAACCTGCCACATTCATCCATAACTCCTTTTAGAATAAGCGCTCAGTAGGAATGCCGGACATAACGTCCAAATCCAAAACGTCCATGATCTGGACGTTATGTCTGGTTCCCGCTCAGTAGCATGGGGCAGGGACAGATACAGAAAAACCTTTTGAAGGGGGCCCGGTAAATTGAATGCCCCCCCCCCCACACACATACATTCGATGTTTCATAACAAAGTTTTCATGAATTTATTTTAAAATGTTTTATTTATTTATTTGTTTATTTTTTTTATTATTCCTTCTGGTCAATATGAATCTACTTCTATAAGTTCATGAATATTATTTACTAACTAGAAAATTGCCCGTCAAGGTATGACGGGTGAAAATTGCTTCTACATTTGAACGAAGCCATTGCCTGTTCGGTGATATTTTGATACTTAAAATTGTAACCCTAACTCCAATAGATTAACCCAAAACTCCCGTAAGTAGCGTCCATTGTTGACCATTTTTTCTTTTCTTTATTCCCCTGAAATGAGTCTTACCAGTAAAACTGTTTAGTTGCCGGATCGAGTTCAGCCTTGTCACGATAGAGTCTTTCCCTGCATGTCAAACATTACCAAAACAAATTATCAAATTATCATGCCGTGGCGCAAGTTTCATTGTTGAAACACGCGGGTTACTCGATCATTTGCTGTTATATATATGACGATATGATCCCTTTCGAAACTAAAAGCTGGACCCGACCATGCATGTATTTGTCTTCCAGAAAGTGATAAATGCTAGCCAAACGTTCGTTTGTATCACGACTCGACATATTTAAAAAATACTAATTGTTCTATGTTCTTATTTGTAACAAGCACATCTGTTTCGTTTCAAATGTGCATATTTGATGCGTCTGTTCTTGGTTATGCAGAAATAAATGACCAGGGTCATTTTCCAAACTTTTGCCTAAACAACATTTGAAAAATTTCAAACATAAATATCATCAACTGTTTTATTTATTTCGGGAAAAATTTCTTGTAATAGTTTATTTTTAAGGGTACAATCATATTTGAGGAAGTGAGAAGCAAAGGGATGCAAGTGGCAAAATTTAAAAATTGGAGATAACAAGTGCAAATGGTAGGTGAACCCTTTCTCTGTCTTGGGGCAAGAGATATTACTAGCCCTGGTAGTGCTGCTATAGCATAATTTAAAAAACAAATCCAATGAAAGCCTACCTAGGACGTTATCTTTATACGCGCTTTACTCGAAATTTGAAAATGTCCACTTGCATCCCTTTTTTTCTCACTGCCTCAATTGAGCTTAGTATTTCATACAACTAGAGATATTTTTCTTTAAAAGTAAATTTTTCACTTTCAATCTCATGAGTGTTACTGGACAACATGACAGTATTTCTACGAAGTATTTAAGTGTTTATTTTTACAAAAATCATACATTTTATGAATAAAAGGTTTCAATTTTGAAAAATGAGCGAGAGAGGGCCGAGGGGGTGGGAGGTCCTCCGACCCATTAATATTACGAAAAACAGTTAGAATGCATTTCTAAGATTACAAATGAGAAAAATTTCCTGGGAAGGGCCTTGAAATCTCTCCATAGACAGGAGAGCCACTTCTCCCCTAACATTACCAAAGATCGTCTAAAATACGTTTTTAAGACTACAAATTTGAAAAATTTTCGTGGAAGAAACCCCCGGACCCCCTTAATTCGGAGTTAATATTATAAGGCAAGATATTCTCTTTTCCCGGCAATCTAATAAGAAAGCTCGACTGCTTACAATCAGGTTCTTTTTGTCAATATTTAGATCTATTAAAGATTTACTCATAAACCCGAAGCTGAACCTATATTCTTTGCATGTATTTAAGATACGTTTGAAATATTTAAAGGGCCGCCAGTTCATACGTCCCCTACGTTTTTTATCTCACGGCGTATATAAGAAGATATATATAGCAACAGTTAGACATTTAATTATTTTAAACTTATATCGCCTAGTAAAAATTCCTTAAAAAATGCTCTGTTGTGCACGCCACACTGGCCCTCAGCAAGGCATAATGGTCTGGGGTGTCATTTCCTTTGATAACTGGACCCCTTTGGTCGTAATTAGAGGAACACTTACTGCACAGTGGTACGTCGACGACATCCTAAGACCTGTTTTCTTGCCGTTCCTTTTTCAGTACCCTCGACTTGTTTTCAGCAGGACAATTTCAGATAACATACGGCATGTGTTGCTATGAACTGTCTGCAAGCTTGTCAAACTCTTCCGTGGCCTGTTAGATCGTGAGATCTCTTTCCCATCGAGCATGTCTGGGATATGATTGGATGACGATTGCATCTGGCAAGAAATGTTGATAACCTTGTCCGACAATTGGAGCGAATTTGGCCGGAAATACTGCAGGACAACCTCCGGGAGCTTTGTCGGTGTTTCCCTCGTCGTGCTTCAGCTTGTATCTAGGCTAGAGGCGGGTCAGTACCTTATTGAACTTGTTACTGTAACTCTGGCATAAACTATTCAATTGTTCTAAGAATTTAATCATTTATTATTCTGTGCATTGTCTTCCGATCCACCAATTTTCGTCTCAACGGATCACTTCTTGGTGCGTCGATTTTTTTGTTATAGAGTGTATCACCAAATGATAGTCAGTCTGAGACGCTATATTAGTTTTGCATTGAAATAAGTAATTAATAGAAACAAAAAATGAGTAAATAGGCTTTTTAGAACACCCGATCGAAAACAAAAAGAGAAGTGCACAAATGAAACGTACGCACACACCACATGCGAAATTTTAACCTTCTACAGCATACCATTTTTGAGTTATGACTTATGAGAGATACATTAGTATATCCAGCCGCAAGAAACAACGCAATAATTAACTTGTTTGGTACCTGAATGCAGTATTAAATTCTTTCAGGGGTGACTAAAATAGAAATTCATACTGAAGTTTAAATAAACAATTTTATATGAAAACAATAATTCTCTTTACTTTGCATTAAAAAGTAAAACAGCAAAGGTTTTTTTCGAAAACATCGGCCAATTCCATCGGCTTTTCGATGTTTTTAAGGCCGATGGGCCGATGTTTCCTGCAAGTTAGCATCGGCCGCCGATGCCGATGCCGATGGCTAAATTGGCCGATGCATCGGCCAGGCCAATGTATCGGTCGAGTCCTTTTAATCTTCTAAGAAAAAATCATTAAAGTAATCAACTTTAAATTCATAATATTTTTTCGAAATAATCTTGCAATTTACGGCCCCTCTTCCTGTTGCACCCTTGGCGAGAGTCACTCCTGTATCCCTAAAAGGTACCACATCAATCTAACAATGTTAAATGTATTTTTACTGAGACAGCAAATGCTCGTATTTCAAACAAATAAAAATATCAGGCTGGAAATGTAAAGTTTCATTATTTAAAACGAAAGCACTCAAATGATTCTGGAAAAGAAAAACTCGGGAAGGGGTCTCCACAATATTTTTATCAATAATCTACACTCCTGTTTGTGAAAATTGCAACACCATGAAGGAAGCATCATGGTTGAATGAAATTTAATACACAGTTGAGTGGTAATGGTACATATAAATGATTACATTTTCAAACCAAACATACAATAAAAAGAGATAAAAATTAGTATTTTGTGTAGCCACCACGCGCAGCAATAAGAGCTGCTAAACGACTCGGCATGGAGTGAAAAAAGTTTGAATAATTGCCTGCGGAAGAGTATTCCATATTGTTTGTATGCGCAACCAAAGTTCGTCTGTCGGAGCATCTCGACGAGGATCACGAGCGAGACGCGGCCCAACGATGTTCGATGATTCCCACACATGTTCAATCGGTGACATATCTGGGGAATATGCAGGCCAAGGAAGAAGCCGTACCTGCTGCGAATTAAGATAGGATTTGACAGTCCTGACGATATGTGGACGGGCATTATCCGGCTGGAATACAGCCCCTGGCAATCCTTGCAGGAAAGGAATAGCTTGGGGCTGTAAAACTTCGTTTATGTATCGGGTACTGTTCAAATTGCCCACAATTCGTAGCAATTGTGATCGTCCATGATATGCTATGGCACCCCAAACCATAACTACGGGTGTTCGTCCACTGTGGCTTTCGATAATGCACTCCAGAATGTGCCGTTCACCGGCATAGCGCCTGACACGAATTCGGCCATCATGGTGCCACAAATTGAAGCGGGATTCGTCAGAAAAGACGACCTGCTGCAAATTAGCACGCCAACCCCTATGCACATTGACCCATTGTAGCTGCAACGTCGATGGTTTTGCGTGAGAGGAATCCTGTATAAAGGAATCCTTACGCGCACATTGATGAAGCACACAATGAAACACCTGTAGCTGTTGACCTCTGTGCTGCCAATTGTCTAGAAGAAGCTGTGCGGTCCGTCAGCGCAATAAGCACCAGGGGTCTGTCATCGCGAGCTGACGTCACATTTCGGGGTCCACTCCCGGATTTCCGAGCTGTCCGACCCTCGTCCGTCTACTGCTTCCAAACACGCATGGTTGTGCTGCTGTTACGCTGCACACGAGCGGCTACTGCACGATAAGACAGTCCAGCTTCACGAAGGCCTACGATTCTGCCCCGTTCAAACTCCAAAATTTGCTCAAATTTCGCTTTCTTTCGTTGAAGAGGCATAGTAAAGATTCAGTTAACGTTTACTCTAGCATATAACCACCGATAATCATACACGCCTCGCTACAGCCGTCTATTTATATTCGGTTCGATCCGCCGTTCAGAGGGCGCTGCTCAGCATACGCATTCGCTACCGGTCTGCAATTCTAATAATTTGCATATCATGCCCTACTTCAGATTTCTTGCAATTTTCAGTTCACTCGCGTAAGTCCTTCGTGCTGTTGCAATTTTCACAAACAGGAGTGTAAATACAAAAAAGAAGATAGGGACATAGCAAAGAAAGGGAAGGGAGGGAAGTCCCCGAAACTTATCCCTTTATTTTACGTTACCAAAATAGACTAAAAGAGCGTTTTTGAAACTTTGATTTTGAAGGAATTCTTTAGGAGAGTTCCCAAGCCCGATCTTTTCCACTATCTTCATCAGAAATGGCTTACAATTATGTACATATTTAGGAAACGTCAATTCCCAAAAGCTTCAAGGATATTACTCCCACTCAAATCAAAGAGAAACGCCCAACCTAAATCCGCGAGAAACGCACCCTATTCATCCTTAATAAATGTTTAAAATTTCGTGTTTAGGACCTCAGTTTGAAATTATTTAAAAACTTTCCCGAGATCCCAGAACCACCCCTCAACTTAATATCATCAAAAAAAAGTCTAAAATTTCTATTTTGGAGTTTCAGTTTCGAAACTTTTCCGGGGAACGCACACGAACTCCGTCATAACATCATTGAAGATTATCTACAATTGCTTTTCTGGGTTTTAAATTTCGGAAAATATCGAGGGAGGGTCCGCGAACGATTCCGCCCACTAGCATTAACAAAGATCCTCTAAAAACTACGCTTTAAAAGCTAACTTCGGATATTTTCCGGGAGAGCGTCTCCCCTCGCTAGCATCGTTGAAAATCGTCTTAAACGTCTTTTTAAGTTCTTCGATCAATTTCGAAAACCTTCGGAGGGAGAGCCTCTGAATCTCCCCTCCCCACATCATCAAAGATCGTCTGAAATTACATTGTTAGAGCTACATTTCGAGCAATTCCTAGGGGAGAGCCAGTTAACCCCCCAATTCTCTACATAATCGGAGATAACAACTGCGTTTTTAAAAATTTCGAAAAAGGGACGGGGTAAGGGTACCTGAACTATTTTCCCCTTTAATTACCAAAAGTAGTCTAAAATGCACTTTTAATATTACAATTTCGAAAATTTTTCGGGGGAGAAAACGAAACCCCTAGAATTGAGTGCATCTTATGCTTACGATTAGGTTCATATTTTTAATATTTAGATCCAGTTTTGACTCCCTAACTCCATTTCAAACCAGAAGCTATCTTCTCTTTCTATAATTTAAGATGCTTTTTGAAAGAATTCAGATACCACCGATTTTATATAATCGCCTAATTTTTTGACTTCGCCTCCACTACAGTGCCGGATTAAGCCAGCGCGGAGCTCGTAGCAAATGTTTTCAAGGGCCCTCGTTTTTACATGAGTACATATGGTATACATCAGAACAACAATAGTGCACTTCTTCATGGAGACGGGAGGTGCACATATAATATGCATGAATACATAAATATGGATATAATTTCAAAGCTTTACGAGGGTTATGACCCCCTTATATTGCCGCCCCGTTTTCCTGTTACTACACGTTTTTAACTTTTAATTCCAAAAACTCAATTTTTGAACGATTTAAAGGGAGGGGGTGGGGGTTTATCCCCGGAAAATTTTCGATATTTCAATTCTAAAAACTCATTTCTAGCGACCCCTTATGATATTATTAAGAGAGAAGGTTCGGAGGCCCTTATTCGGAGATGTTTTACTTCCTTTTACAAAAAAGGAAGTATTGTATTCGCAAAAAAAAATTTCACTCAAAAATCGGTCTTAATTTCTATTTTTCTCACCCCCGAATGAATGTTGAGTTTTTTTTTTTCGACTCAGCCATACGTGGATATATGCCTAGGAGCCTACAGAAACCCGAAATATCCATTTTGACTACCCCCGAGTTAATTACAACGATTTTTCTCGTGACGTCCGTATGTACGTATATGTATGTGCGTATGTGTGTATGTATCTCGCATAACTCAAAAACGGTATGGCCTAGAAAGTTGAAATTTGGTACGTAGACTCTTAGTAGGGCCTAGTTGTGCACCTTCCCTTTTGGTTGCATTCGGATGCTCCTAAGGGGCTCTTTTGCCCCTTTTTGGGGGGGAAATCATTGTTAATTTCGATGTAAACTCAAGTGGTGTTATAATTTGTCGGACGCTTGGCGATATATCGCCAGTCTTTTGGTCGCCAAGTTTTGTCGCCAACTTGGCGACAAATTTGGCAAATTTTTTTTAAATTTAAATTTGGTTTCAATTTGGCCACTGTTGGTGATATTTAGAGAGTAAACAATTGAATCACATTAAAACTGGCAATAATAGAGAAATGACATTAAATTGGAGTAAAATTAAGTCATGTGATGCACACATCAGCTCGTTTGAAACTGAAGTCAAAAATTCCATCTTAGGTAAAATTAAAGGGAAAATTTTAGGTGCACAGCGACTCTCTCCAGGCTTTTTTTTTAAACTGAAGTCTTAAATAGAACTGTATTATCTTTAATGTTGTTGCGGGGAGAGGGGTGTTCAAGGAGGCCCCATTGTAAAATTTTCGAATTTATTATTCACTAGCAGAACCCGCACAGCGATGCCCGTGCTAAAAAATTAACGGAAGTCCGTTGAATAAAGAAAATTGACGCCCCCTCCCCCTCTAATGTGAAATGATTATTTTTCTTTGTATACAATGCATACACACCTTTTCGAAAAAAAAAAAAAACTATTAAAGTTTCTTTGGAATTTAAAACTTTTCGTCAAATCATTAAATGAGATTTACAGTTGTTTTAAAACTCTACTTAGCGAGTGAAGCGGTTTTTACTACAGCCAAGTTTAAATCCGAGATCAAAGAAAGTAAAAAATTGTTTTCAAAATGAATTGAAGAACACGGGGCAGTCCAATTTCCATGAGGAACTGCTATGGAACTTGTTATCCGTTGAGATCAGAATCTTTTCGGTGACACCGTCTACCCAGAACCGCATTTCGATCGAACTTGGCTACTTTTCACATTGATATTTTGTTTGGATATCATTAAGTTTCGAAAGCTAAATCATAGTAATATTGTTCTTTAGAATTAAATGTAAAAGCGCGTGCAAATACAACTTCCATCCCTCCTGCTTTTAAGATGCACTGGTTTCTTTTCATTAGTAATTTCGAAGATATTTCGATAACTGGGGGGTTTGGCGCTATCGTCAATTATGGACTATAATTGTTTGCTTCTGTCACTATCAGCAAGGTCATGGCCGAAGTACATTAGCCTTTGGTCTTTGGCGTCCACAAATTTGGCGACAAATGGGAAAATTGCTAAGACTCCTAGTTTTTAAACTCTTCCCCCAATTTCTACATTGTCTGGGGGAATTATCATAACGTTGATCGTAAAGTATGCAGAATTCGCGAAAACATTTCCCCATTGCTTATAATTCTGTGGCGCCAAGTTTGTGGATCTTTAAGAAATTAAAATGAAGCGAAGCAGCTAAAAGACGTAACCATGGCAATGCGAAACAAAACATCAGTAATTTTAATGGAGATTAGATTTATTCGAACTTTATTTTTAACGGCTTGTAACTTTTTTTCCTTTGGAGATAGAAGGTTATTTTTTTCGACCAAGGGTCGAGATATTTCTGCAGTAAAAAATGTCGCCTTTTCCAACGGTGTCAAAAAGAAAACTGTGGGACAATTCCTTCACCTTTTATTGATAGATTCAATGAAGAAAGTATTGCCAAAATTTCAGCTAAACCTAAAAAAGTTCGAGATAAAAACGCAAATTGCTCCCGTCGTAATGAAGTTAGAGCATTGAAACAAATTGCTTAGAACGCGGAAAATTCTACCCTTTTCAACGATATAAAATATTAATAGGTGCAAGTAATTTTTCACCCCTTTAATAGCCAATAATGGGCAATTTATGTGAAATCTGGGCTTAAATTGGAATAAAAAAAGAACTATTTATCGGAATTGTTTCGAATTATAGCCTATGTTAATCAGTAAGAAGGCACCTTTCATCCAGTGAAAGAATTTTTCAAATAGTTGCAATAGTTCCAGACATTACCTCGAACATATAAACACACAAAAATCCGCCCTCTCTCTTTATAATATTAGTAATATTAGTAAAGATTATTAATCTAAAAACACAACTTTGAGCAGAGCATTTTCGAAATCGTCGACTCTAAAAGGATAATTTTATACGATCTTTGGTGATTTTGGGGTGAGGGTGGGTCGAGTTCACGAAAGCCATCCCCTGGAGATTTTTCGAAATAGAAGTGTTGAAAACGTGATTGTAGGCCATCGCTAGTTACTTTTAGTATAAATTGGGGTTCAGGGCATTCTCCAAGGCAACCCGAAACAATTTTAAATTTGAAATCTTAAAAGTGCATTTTAGACCATTGTTTACAATGCTGGAGGGTGTGAGGTACACCCGCATATGAATTTTTTGAAATTATAGTCCAAAATACGCACTTGTAGGCCTCCTTTAGATGACATTATAGGAAGGAATCGGGCTTGGGATTTCCTCCATGGACATTTTTCGAAACTGAAGTTCCAGAAAGCAGTTTTAGCGGGTTTTCAATTATGTTAAACAATTTTCTCCCTGAATTTTTCTGAATTTTCAGTTTGAATAAAAAAGTTTTCGGCTACCTTTGGTGCTGCAAAAGAAAAAGGTTTTTGCTCATTGTTGCTTACAGTGTCGCCGGCGGCAATTTTTGAGGGTGACAAATTGACATGAAGTTAAGAGATCAAACAGAGTTTGAGGATGATTAATAATTACCTTTTCAGGACTCCAATTTCGAAAGCTTTAAGACGAAAGCCACTTTCAAGCAATTTCTGGATGGTAACCCTCAGGGGCGGACTGGCCACGTGTGAGATGTGGAAAATTCCACATGGGCCGTCTTCTGTGCAATCAATGTGTACGTACCATTTTCCTCAATTTTTTTTTTTTTTTATATATATATAAAGTTCTTAGCTAGGCCGGCCGTTCTTGTGTCGAGGGCTGCAGCCAGAACTGATCTTTTTTAAAGGGGGGGGGGAGGGAGAGGAGGACAGCCGCCATAGGCGGATTTACGGGGGAAATTTCTAAAATAATTTATTCTTCAGTGCTGTGTTATTGTATAGAATAATTGCCTGTTCTGTAATTGGGTATTAATTCGTATATCAATAGCAATTCTTCTATTTTGAAACAACTATGGCTAATAAAGTCAAAAAAAAAAAAAAAAACATGAATGTTGCAACAAATTTTATCAATGAAATCTACTCCCAAATCAACTAAAAACAACATTTTTAAAATAAATTTCCAAAAATTTTTGAAGGAGGACTCCCGGACATTTTGCTGCAGTCAGGGCCCGATTAAGACATCGAGGGTCCTTAGACCAAATACATTTTGGCCCCCCCCCCTGTATTTAAACTTCATAACTTTAGCCATTTGCTGAAACAATTTTAGCCATAGACTGAAGTAATTTTAGCCATTTGAGGGCCCTAGGCCACGGCCTAGTTGGCTTATTCAGTAATCAGGCCCTGCCTGCCATGCTGCATCCAGGGGGAGGGGACACAAGACTGGTGACCCTCCCCACAAAATGCTGAATTGATGTTTTGAAAAACAATATTCTTTATTATTGAATGGAAGAAAAGATCTCATTTTGGGAAAACGCAGTTACTTTAAGAGAAAAAAAAAAGAATGTTGGGAAAAAATCTTAAAACGAATTGTGTGCTTCCTCCCCCCCCCCTCCTCGCACAATCCTTTCTTTCATATCTCCTCAATTTTTTTTTTTTTTTTCATTTTTAAAATTTCGTTTTCATTTTTTCTAATAGTTCTCAAAATTTTTCTTCTCCGAAGCCTCTCTCCAGTCAAAGTTATTACAGAGCATCTCAAATTTTGTTTGTTGGGCTTCACTTCCGCAAAATTTCCAAGAAAGATCCTCTAATCACCTAAAAACATTAGAAATCATTTAAAATTGCCTTTTTGGAGCTTCAGTTTTGAAAAACTGCAGTGTCCCTAACGTTACCAAATATGGTCTTACACTCATGTGTTTAAGACTTTAATTTTGGAAAATATTCGAACAACGGCCTCCGACCCCCTTTCTCTAACATTATCAAAAGATTGTTAATATTTTGGTTTTGAAAACTATTATTTCGTAATATTTAGTGGGAGAATCCTTTTTTTAATACCATGGAGTATTGCATAAGAACTTCATTTTTAGGATTTCAATTTCGAAAATTTTCCAGGGGAGAGCTCCAGAACACACCGTCCGGTAACAGCATCAAAACTTGTCCACCATAGCGTTTTTGGAACTTCAATTATGAAAAATTAAAGAGGTAGTTTGGGGGGGGGAAGTATTTCTATACGTTTTTTAAAAAATCGATTGGAGGCAGTCCATAAGTATCATTCCTAACCAAAACCATAAATATGGACTATAATCACATTTATAAGACTAAAATTTCTAAAAATAGCCCTGGAGCCCCACGTACCTTTCTTGCCCCTAAAATATCACCAATAACTGTAAAAATGCGTTTTCAAAACTACTATTGCAATTTTTTTTTGGGGGGGGGGGGGGCGTGAATGCCCTTCCAAACCAGAAGCTGGATTCACCCATTGCTTCTTATAACAACATCAACTTTCGTTGAAGACTTTCTGCAGTTTGAAATGTTAAGAATTGCCAATCCCCTAATATTACTAAATATGGATTACATCGCGTTTTTTAGACTTAAAAGTGCTCCCCGCCCTAAAATTACTTTCTGATTTCGCCAATGCCTTGTTATTCCAGCAATACCCCCCCCCCTCCATGTCCCCGTTATTGTTGCACCCCCAAAACTTTCGGCCTAAATCCGCCTATGACAGCCGCTCCTTTTCCAACGGTCACTCTCAAGACGTTAGTCTGTTCTTGCCTAACTATTACCGTATCTTGTTACGTAGGGAAAACGAAACAATGTCTTTGTTGGGTAGTCTTCGTTCGAAGCGAAGCCTTCAGGGTCCATGGGTGTCTCTCGTATCTGTTCGGGATTGATGTTTCCTGGAATTCTGGTAAGGAGTTTTATTGGGGGTGGGGATCTTTTTTTGTGACCATCTGAGACAACCCGAGACTGTCTGGGATAAGATTACATTGAACCTTTTTCTAATGAAATAAGAGAAAGGCACCATCCTAAGAATAGAATGTTTAGGAGCAAAACATCTGCTAAAAAGCTTTCTTTTTTTTTTTTTTTTCCTTTTCATCCTTCGTTTTTTTTTGTTATGTTTCCCAGCACTTTGCAATAGATAGATCCATGACTTTCTCAACCAATTAGATAATTTTGAGATCTCCTCAATTTCGTTTCCGAGGAAAAAAACGAGTAATTTGTTATACACCGTGTTGACTGCTCAATGGGATTGCATGTGTTTTAAATCCAACGGTGACAAGAATCATTTTTAGGTAAGTTTAATATTTTTAATCATCATGTTTTTTTTTTTTTTTTTTTTTTGTCATCAGCACTTTAAATAATAAGAACTTGAACTATCGGTTATAATTATAACAAATTGACGGTGTTACACAAAAATGAGTCAACCCACCAAGCAGTACTTTTGAGTAAATTGAGTTCTAAGCTGAACTTCATAGATGACATATTAATTCAGAATTTGACTTAAATTGTCTTTGTATCCCCGTAGTGTATCAGTTTATCTGTCAACCTCAGGGTTGGCTTTCTGCCGGCAGAAACTAATTTTTGCCGTGCCAGTGGCAGAAACTGGTTATAACTGGTAGAAACCGGCAGAAACTGACAAAAACTTAAAAGCGTCTTTACTAACCAAAGTAATTATTAAATGATATTTGTTTGAGTTAACTGAAAAATTAAACTTCATTTCATCATTTTAAAAAATAAAATCCAATGCTAGTGATCTTGATTTAGTTCAGAAAAGGAGCTTTTCAATTGCAGATGCTCGAAAAATTTGGATTAATATAACAAAGGTCGAGAAATAATACGGGTGCTCAGGAAATAGGAGTGGCATACAAAATTAAACTGGCATCACTGATTGTAATTTGCTTGCTTATATGCTTCATCTAAATTGCTTGTGATTGAAACTGTTGTGTGCTTCAAGAAAGTGCCCGAATTTTACTTGCCAATATTAACGCAGATTTTGTCGCTATGTCACAGCTTTATAAAACAAATTGGCCCTATTTCTCAAAACTTATTTTTCCAGTCAAATGTTTACCATTACCCCAGTTACTACATGGTGAACCAGTTTAGAAAAATATACAATGGATGAAAGTTTCACAAATATTGCTTGTTCCTTGATGCATTGCCTACTAGCTCTTCTGTAGCAAGAATATTCTAAAATTTCTTGTTTGTGCACATTAAATTGAGAAACTGTTTAGAAAGCACCTTTTCTAAGAGGCAACTGCAGGGTTAAAACAATGTCACATTTAAGTTTTAACTGTGAAGATATTGTAATTAAAGTGTGCTTTGGGGTTAACAACTAATTATGTTTTTCCATGCATTTTCTATTGTATGTCAGTAATTAATTTTTTGTCATTTTGTGAGTTTTTGCCAGTTTCTGCCGCAAATGTGGCAGAAAGTGGTTTTTGCCATGCCACTAGGCACCGGTTTCTACCAGTGGTTTTAACCGCCTCGGCAGAAACTTGCCAACCCTGGCCAACCTATGTGAGTAACTCATTATTTTTTTGAAAATTTTTGTTGGATAACTCATTTTTGTATAACACCGTCCAATTCATCTATTTTCGTTTAACAAAGATAAAATTCACAAAAGTACAAACAGTATAAATATTTCAAACAGTGATTTCCAACATTTTTTATCCGTCACCCACTTACCTTTTTTCTTTAAAAATGCAAATTTTAGAGCAACGTAAAATCGATATTAGGTATTTTTTGCATATAGTGAAACCTGTGTAAGTTGACCACTCGTGGTGCAGTACTTTGGTGGTCAACTTAGACCGTTGGTCAACTTATAAAGGGCAGTAATGATTTTTTGAAATTTTTTTTTGTCATTTCTCGCACCGTGTATTCATTTTTCGAGGAATTCACCTTTATTACTCTTTCTGTTCAACTAACTTTCATTGTTTAACATTATTGAAAGTGGAACCATAATTAAAAGTATTGTTCAAATAGTTCTGTTATTTTTTCTTTGTTTTAAATTATATTAGAAACCGTAGTTTTAGAAATTCCATATGGGCCAGCTAATTTTCTTTGGCTTTCTCCTTTTTCAATTCATTTTAATATTTCATACTTTTTATTAATTTTAAGTTCAACTAACTTTCTTTTTGAAGCCTTTTTATGTAACCCTTTTAGCAGAAAGAGCAACAAGCTCGACTCTCTCAGTTCATAAAGGCAAAATTAAAATGTCCTATATCTTAAAATCCCTTGCACCCGAAATAAGCCAGAAGGCCTCTTTAGCAAGCCCATATCTGCGTACCCGCAGTGCGGGGGGCTCACTTCCTCAAGGGGGCTAACGGCCCTAGAAATTGAAGAAAAAAAAGAAAGAAAAACTCGCATTAAGACTTATTAACTTTACAAATAAACATTGCTGGCCACTAGAGAGATGCCCTACCCATTTTGTTGCAGAGGGCCCAAAATGTACAGATCCGGGCCTTAGCACAATTTCAGTATTGCCACAACCTATTGCAACTGAAAGAAAACACTTCGTACTTTTCTACTGACACCTATTTTTACTGAACAAAGTACAAAAAACTATCTCAAATAGAATAACAAATGAAAAATGAGGTTGGAGAATAAAAAGCAGAATAAGCTTTATGCTGATGTTTAGTTAGTAAAATGCTAGTCCGTCATCAAAGCATTAAAAACATTCTTAGAAAGCTGTCAAATAATAATAATAATATAATAATAATGTATTAATAAATAATAAAATAAAATAATTTACTGAAGAAAGTTTTAAAAAATAAACCAAGTGGTAAACTTACAAAGGGTTTTTTACAATACTCCAAACCAAATTTGGCGTACATTAGTGGTCAAGATAGACAGGTGGTCAAGTTACAGAGGTTTTCCTTCATTATAATAAGATAGGACTAATTCCGTTCCTGACAAAAGAGGTCAACATAGGTGGTCAACTTACAAGGGTGGTCAACTTTGCAGGTTTTACTGTACTTAATTTTAATTTGAAACCTAAATACTGTACCAATTGTTATGACTCGGTAGGCCATTCTAATGATAATTATCCATTTATATGAAATCAATTTAAATAAAACAAGATTGATAATAGATAAGCAAAGAGCTTACCTTCATTTGTTCATCTGTTGTTCACGTTGGGCCTTCTCTCTATAATCATTTTATATTTCCTTTAATTGTGTAGTGTTGTCATTATTACATGCTTTATGTAGTCACTGCTCAATAATTTAACTAATAAAGAAATTAAATACATTTATTAGCTAACGTTACATCACATGTCTACACACTACGGTGGTTCGAGAGAGACTTCATTTTTTACGTGAACTATTTGTTTATCATGAATGGATAAATTTATTAACGCTCTTGCTTTTTGATCTTTTTTAGTCCAAGCTTCAGTTAGAGGGTTCGGTGGATTACCGATTATATGGTCATACAAATCTTCTTTAATGAGAAGCATTTCAGCTTTGAATTTCCACACGGCATAATTGTTTTGATTTAATTTATCAATTGTAAAGCTTTCTTTTGAAGAAGAAGCCATTTTAATTATACCGTTTTTCTGACCTTTATTAGATGTGCTTGGATATTATAATAATTTAATTCAATTGTATTAATTAGCTTTTGCCTTTAAATGAGATCCGAGCGAAAGAGCGCTTCAGTCTCATAATCTGTTATGACTCGGTAGGCCATTCTAATGATAATTATCCATTTATATGAAATCAATTTAAATAAAACAAGATTGATAATAGATAAGCAAAGAGCTTACCTTCATTTGTTCATCTGTTGTTCACGTTGGGCCTTCTCTCTATAATCATTTTATATTTCCTTTAATTGTGTAGTGTTGTCATTATTACATGCTTTATGTAGTCACTGCTCGAAGTACTTGGGAGGCATTAAAAAAGATCCACGAACGATCTAATTTATCAAGCAAACTATATTTGCTGAGAAAATTATACAGCACAAAATTAGAAGAGGGCGGTAATATGAATAACCATATTATTAAAATTCTTGAGATCACTGATAAGCTCAAAGCTATTGGTGAAGATATCAAAGATTCCCATTTATCTGCTCTCTTATTATGCTCCTTACCCCCAAGTTATGATACATTAATTACAGCATTGGAAGCACGGCCAGAAGAAGAATTAAACTCAAATTTTATACAGGGTAAATTAACAGACGAATATAACAAAAGAATGGAAAATTCCGCTTCAATTAATGAAAGCGCCTACCGAGTCATAACACCAATTCAGGGTGGCGACAGATCAGGGAGATCAGGGAAAAGTCAGGGAACTTTATTAATCAGGGAAAAGTCAGGGAAATATCAGGGAATTTTGAAAAAATAACAAAAAATCAGGGAAAATTGATTTTTTGAAGAAAGAAATTTTTTTTGCTTTACAAAATTAAGTACTCTTAATTCCCTTCGCATTTTCCGCCAATTATCTGTTCAAAAAAAAAGAAAAGAAAAAGGGTAAAATTAATGAGGTGCGGTTATACACTGCCGCATATTTGTGCATCTTTTTTCCTCAACGTCAAAGTATTGAATCTTACTTATTAACCACAGGATGAACTTCCTAAGATTGCTTTTGTGTCTGTTAGGTTGTTTATTTTACCTAGCTTGAAATTTCCTTTTACCAGGGCTGTGGAGTCGGAGTCGAAGAGTCGGAGTCGGACTGATTTTGGGGTAAAGGAGTCGGAGTCGGAGTCGTTAGAACACATGCCGACTCCGACTCCGGGCTTCTTTTTTTTTTATTAACTCTCCTTGCATTTTTTAAAAATTGACTACCAATTGGTTCGGTTACGTGTGTAAGAAGATACTAATGAGAAAATAACTGCCATTATGGCAATCAG
Organism: Uloborus diversus; assembly: GCF_026930045.1. Taxonomy (NCBI): domain Eukaryota; kingdom Metazoa; phylum Arthropoda; class Arachnida; order Araneae; family Uloboridae; genus Uloborus; species Uloborus diversus. The sequence goes on along the minus strand of NC_072733.1, from coordinate 16,046,883 downwards.
CTAGCTTGGGTGCTTACCGAACTTTCTGTAGCCGTCCCCTAGTTTGCTTGCTTTTTAACTTAACTAATAGCAACTGTCAGCGAACGGTTTTGTTGCCTAACATTTTCAAGTAATCACTTTCGTATAAAATTAGAAATATATATTGTTTTGTTCGATCTCAGTTATAAAGTAGTAAAGGAAACGTAACAAATTAGTAAGTCAAAGCCCGTAGCTAAGGTTGAAACTTTTAAGAGTGATCGGCAAATTCAAAGAAGTTCTGGAGCGAAAGCACGAATCCAAAAGATCTGATGAAATAATTGAATGTTTTTTTCTTTTATAAGACTATTTCTATAAATTCGTTTCTCACTAAAAAGTATAGAACAAAATAAGTGTAAATGATTTCTTGATTACAACACTCAATAATTGCAGTTAATCTTAAAATCTTCATATTAAGGTTAATTCTAAAGCAGCCAATAAAATTTAAATTAAAAATTTAGCGAAGAAGAAATATAGGTATAGTAAAAGCTATTCGTACAAATTTGTATACCGCCGCATTTTGTGTAAAATAAGCTCCTGATGTATACAAGCCCTATTTTCGTTGAAATTTTATTGATAAAATATAATTTAAAATATATTTACGAAAATTTTTAAAATTAAAATATTTATATTTTTTATAAACTCTGAAATTAACTTTGGGTGTCATCTACCAGATGGGTGCCACCCGGGGCAAACCACCCCCTCTCAAGAACTTGTATTTAGAAAAAAAGCTTTTTTTTCTCTCAAGTTACAGCTTTTAAAAATTGAACGAACACGATTTGGTTAGTATCTATTTGGTAGACATTAAAGGGGGGGGGGGGGGCAAATTACAGGCAATCCTTTTCAATTTTTTTAAAAGGGATTTTTATGTCATCTTTCTTTTTAACTCGTAACTATTGGAAAATTTGATTTTTAAATTGAATTTCTAACGTTGTATGCGTCTTGGGTTTCATAAAAAGGAATTAATATTTCAATCTCTGTTTAGAGGTTTTCCCCCTTCCCCTGAAGGGAGAGAGGGAGTTGAAAAAAATACAATTAAAAAAAATTTAAAAAGTCCGGAGTCGGAGTTGGAGTCGGAGTCGGACGTTTCAAAATCCAGGAGTCGGAGTCGGCCATTTTCCTTCCGACTCCGCAGCCCTGCCTTTTACGCTTTCAATCCTACGTAAAATAAACAACCATACAGGCAAAGAGGAAGCCTTCAATTATGCCTTAGCTCCTTTGCCTTTATTCCATTGTCTCAAAGTAATTAGCGTACTATAATCACGATTTCAAGAAGAAATCTTTGGTTTTTGAATTAATTCAATAAAAGCTCAAAAGTTATTACTTCTTCGCGTTTTTAATTGAATTGCTAAAATTGAACTTTCAATTAAAAAAACTTTGTTTTTTGCCGTTATACTATTTGTTGTCACCGCAGATTATAAAAGTTTTCTTTTCTTCAGACTTTAGTGATTCTTTGATTTGATAACCAAGCTGTATTCTTCTTTTATATATTTTGAAATTAACTAATTGCTTTTTTTTCCTTGCATTTCAGAGTTGTTTGTTACAAAAGCAATCTAAGATTTTTTCTCGTTACATACTGAAATCATTTGAAATAGAGTTAACTTGTGTACTTAAGAAAATATCTTTATTTTTTTATTGTTAAAATGCTGTATTCATTCATTAAAACCTATGTTCTTGATTAGAGAAAAGCTCCCTATGAATGGTTGTCAAAGGGTTTCATCTGTTTTGCATAAATATGTCAATTAGTTATATAAGAATAACTACATTACATCTATTCTTTTACTATTACTTGTTATTCTTACAACAATTATTATACTGTTTGAAAACTTAGAACTAAAAAGTAATTGAAATTATTTTGAACTATCATAAATACACATGTTTTTAAAAGTAATTTTAATAGTTTCCTTAATTCTTTTGCTAAGTGGTTTCTGGAAGTAAAGTTTTTTTTTATTTTAATTTTCTATAATCTTTCCATTGTATAAAAATTTAATATACTGTTTTGTAGGTCATTCCCCCCCCCCCCTCCCAAATTGTCGTGGTTTTTTTTTTTTTTTTTTGAACCATTTTATTAAAAAAGTAGCATTTTTTAAAAATATATCTTTAGTTTAACAACTTTACATAACTTAAAACGTTTAAAATACTGCATTTTATACAAACCTACAATGGATTTCAAGTAAAGCAAAGAAAGAAAACCATTATCATTGGTAACGTAAATCAGGGAAATTTGGTGAACTTAATCAGGGAAAAGTCAGGGAACTTTTTTTCACAGTTCCTGTCGCCACCCTGTGTGATCCACTTATTGTTACACACCTTTTTTATGTTTTTTTTTTTGAAGAGTAATTAATTTTTGAAGGGAGATAATAAACTAAGATTATATTAATGTACTTTTCAAAGACAGCAGAACATTTTTCTTTTTTTCCTTTTTTTGGTATAAAATTTAGGATTTGGAAGAATAAAAAACTTTGTCAGTTTAAACTTGAAGAAAAAAAAAGAAGAGAGAGAATGGTGTGTTCCGGTATCCAGAACCTGCCCTAAATACAATTCGTATGCTTGTCCAAGATATGAGGATGTGCATGGCCCTCCTGAATTTAATTCATTTCTTTTTTAAACTCATGATTTTTTGTCTAAACTCTGGACCATCGATTTTGCATACGTTTTCACTTTCAGTATCTGCTGTTTTGTTTCAATTTTTAAATTCTTATGATTTATGTTTATTATTATTAATAAACACAAATAATTAGAATTTAAAAATTGAAAAAATATAATGATTTATGTTTATTACTTATGTTTATTATTATTATTATCATTTAAATTTTTTGTTTTGAATGTTCATTGCCCCCTGGAGGAACCAAATCAACCTTTTGGGGGTAATCGCTTCAGGTTGGAAACCACTGATTTAAAATATACTGGATATTTCACTTGATTAGAAATAAAAAGCAAAACACCCTTTTCATAATGTTCTCTTGAGGACTTTTGTTAATTTTAAAATGAATATCAACTTAAAATTTCAGTTGGCAATCAGCAATTATGCTACAGAATTTTTAATTCGTATTGAAAGTTATCCATAAACTTTTATGTGATTTGTTTTGATTCTTAAAGAGAAAATGTTTTACATTTTTAGATAGGTACATCTATTAAATTCATGAATTGATTTTACATTTAGCTTTAAATTTTATGACGTGGTAACATTCCTGAAGTAAATTTCAGTTTTGCTGTTAAATAAACAAATTAGTTAAAGAAGAAAAAAACAGAGAGAGAGAGAGAAAGTGAGGAAGGGTTTACGCCAGGGGCGGCATTTCAGCATTTTGTTTGGGGGGTCGAGTTTCTTGAACATGAATTTCCTCAGTGTGGTACAAAGTAAATATTGGTTAACAGGAAGGAATAATAAAATGGTTTTAATGCTAAGAATAAATAGGTTTGTTAATAACAATTAAAATTTTTGCGACCAAAGCTTTAAATTTATCTTGACTTTTTCCAGTACAGCTAAAGATCAAGGTCTTGCTTGCCACATTGCTCTTCAAAGGTAATTTTAATCTTCTGAGACACACAAGTCATCTTTAAAATGACTAACCAGATTGAAACAGACAAAAAACAATAGAAGCAAGAAAAAGTTATGTTAAAAAACACACTTCCTTCAGATTTCTCTCTTAAAAATAACCAAGAAAGCTTATTAAATTGGTTTAGTATTTATTTTGCGTCATTAAAAAGTATAGTCGTAATTCACAAAACAATCCCTCTTCCCTCATACTATAAATTTTTCTTATAAGTGCAGTAACACAAGGAAGGGGTGGCTCTGAAGGGGAGGTGAACCCCCCCCCCCCAAAGCCATTGGTTTAACAGAAATGCAGATTCTAATGCATTACTTGATGCATATGAAAGGGCTGTTTTGATCAAAAAATTCCCTTCAGAAGATATTTTTCATCACCCCCCCCCCCTCCAGAAGGTATTTTTGATCAAAAGAGCTACTCCAGAAGGTATTTTTGATCAAAAAAAATCCCTCCAGTAGGAATTTTTGGCTGCACTAGTGTATAAGTGTAATATGTTTTCTATAACCAACTTACATAATATTGAACTTAAGACTAATGATAAATGTATCTCATCAAATCCTGCCTCAATTTCTTGAGAAACTGAATTGATATTTTTATTCAAAATATTAATTTTATATTTTGACTACAACTTCATGTGAGTTTTGTCACCTCTTCTACATTGGCATACAGGTTTAGCTCTTGAATACCATTTGTGTCACTCAGATATTGTCAAGTAAAGAGCCTCAAGATATATTAGTGGATATGAAAGTATCTTTTGGTGTGGGAAGTTTTTCAAAAATAGCATATCTTTACAAAAAATTTCTATGAAAGCATATAATATATCGAGTTGCTAAAATGTGTTTCTAGTACAGGGAATCAATGAGCACTTACTAGTTAAGCATTAAGTTATAACATGAGCATTAAATTCATGTAAGATGACATGGAGTTCACGTGTAAAATTTGCACGGTCTCAACACGGTACAGGCATCTCATACAAGATGCACCATCATAACACAGATTACACAATTTTAAAATATTTAACCCATTTGAAGAGATTACTTCTTTAGTTAAGGCAAACCATTATTCTCCATCAGTTTTTTTTGTTTTGAAAATGCCGGCAAATGATTTTCTAAGTTATCTAAATTAAATTTACCCTTTTTTTTTTATTATTCACAGTGAAAAATTTGGGGGTGCAACCGCCCCCTCTTGACCCCCCTATTTGCCGCCCCTGGTTTACGCTACAGTAACCAATCATAATTTCCTATATTAAGTTGGTGTTTTATGTTTCATATAAACAATCTTAATGAATTCTTAAAACCGATTAATAAAGTGTAAGGTTAAACTCTAGTTGAACATATTTACTTACGAAAAAGAAAACTGATAGATAAATTGTTCTTACTTGAAAGCGTTGAGAGTCAGTGGAATATTATTATTAAAGGCAAGTTAATACGTAGCATAGGCCACACATATACCATAAAGTACAAGCGCGGAAAGAACTTGCCTTCTGTGGAGAGAGGAGGGGAGTTTGATCATAACTATCTTTATATGCATATAAACTACCGTATTAAAATTATTGGCATTCTAAATCTACGCTAAAACCAAGGGCCCGGGGAGGAGACCGCAATCCCCCCACCCCAAGTGTATATCCCATGATTTTTACTTTAGTTCTAGAACCTGACAAATAAATTTCATTCACTAGATAAGATTTTGAGAGATACCTTTGAAAATCAGTTTTCTCACTGAGACAAATGGCGACTTTTTCGGGCGAAACTCTTTTTTTTTTTTTTTTTTTTTTTTTTTTTTTTTTTTTTTTTTTTTTTTTTTTTTTTGTAGAGTAATTCGGGCTTATCCGATATTTTCGATCAGTTCTCACTGTCTCATGATCTGTGATGTATTCATTCTGAACGGATATATTACGTTTGGTTTACATGAAATTTTTCATTAGTTTGAATACGTACAATACCATTTTAAGAAAAAAAAAAGAGTTTTTCTAAAGGGTAAATAGTATCGCTCATGGCCATATGAGGTAGTGAGAAGCAAAGGGATGCAAGAGGCAAAATTAAAAATTTGGAGATAACCAGTACAAATGGTAGGTGGACCCCTTCTCTGTCTTGGGGCAAGAGATAGTATTAGCAGCCCTGGTAGGTGCCGCTGTATAGCATGATTTAGAAAAAAAAATCAATGAAAGCATACCTAGGATGTGATCTCTATACGAGTTTTACTCAAAACTTGAAAATGTCTACTTACACCCCTTTGCTTCTCACTGCCTCAAATGTATTATGTTTTGTTTTAAATAAGATTTTTATTCACTTTTACATAAACGAAATACTCTTAAATGCGGATTTTCAAAGAAGTCACACAGTTTTCACAGTGGTTTTTTATTGCGTAGAGCAATTTAAGCTTGCAAATATTTTTGAGAAAGTTAGATCCTTGAAATATCATCTGTATATTATGGGCGTTTGCTGCACGCTTGATTTAAATCAATCTGCCTAACTAGTCTGCTTGAAATGAAAAGTTAAATTAGGATTTCTGAAAAAAAAAAAAAAAAAATCTTGGTATTTCAGCGGGGGAGAGAGGTAAGGGGGTGCTGGAGGAACCTTTTTTTTTTTGAAAAAACACACTAGAAACTTTTTAGGTTTGAAAAACTACATCCAAACTTTTTTTGGATGGGGCCGGCATGAATTTTTTTTCCACATTAAAAGTTTAGAGCCAGTCCGCCCCTGGTAACCCTTTCCCCCTCTTTTGTCTAATATCGCCAAAGAGAGCTTTAAACTGTAACCCCCCCCCCCTCCCCGCCCGAATAACGTCTCCAGTGATAATCTTAAATCGCGATTTGAAACTTTAAGTCGGAAATTTTTCTGGGGGAGTTCAGCCCCTCATCCCTTTCTCTAAGCTTCCCACATTGCTTGAAATTTTGTTTTCAGCTAGACTTTAGATCGATGTCTCAAACTCTTTCTTCCCAAAGATAGCCTTATTGGCTACAGTTTTGAACACAATTTCCGGAAAGAACCCCATCTTCTTTCCTCTATTGTTATCAAACAACCTAAATTTGCTTTTTTTTAGGCTTGAATAGATGAAAGTTTTAGGGATGCCTATTTCCCTTAAATTTCCTAACTTAATTGACTTAAATTTTGAAAAAAAAAAATCTAAGAGAAAACCCTATTATCTGTTCTCCTAATATTACCAAACATTGCCTAAAATTGTAGTTTTTAGATCATTTAGAAAATTTTCAGACATAACTGACCTTTTTCTCCCAACACTAAGAAAGATTTACTAAAATTGCGGTTTTAAGACTTCAACTAAGAGAAATTTCTGGAAGGCATCCAGCGATCCCCCCTCCTCCCCTTCGTGCTTCCTCTGACGTGACTAAAGATATTGTTACTTCAAAGCCTCTGATGCCTTGATAGGCTAACGGACATACATGTGACAAGTGGAGTTATAAGGTAGAGAGGGTTCTCAATCTTTGTTAGTTTGAAGGCTCCAACCGTCTCTAAATGATGCAAGAAGCCCCCCCCCCCCCTCCTCCGTTCCTCCCTGCACCTATGATAAAATTTTTGAAGTGAAAACTTCTTTAGGCGCGTTAAGCATTCTTAATTTACCTGAACATTTAAAAAAGCTAGCTCTAAATAGAAAAATTTAAACGGGTAAAAGTACGAGAAAGTAGTAGTTTCTGGAATTTCTTTCTTATGGCGCGGGGCCCCTAGAAGCGCGGGGCCCGTAGCATTTGCTACTTCTGCTCTATGGCTAATCCGGCCCTGCTCCACTATGCACCCCTTTTCTGGTAGTTATATAAACCCCCAGGTTCCCTGGTATTAGTGGTACCACCATTACTGAAGCTATGCGCACATCTCTGAGGGGGACCCATGGCCAAAATGTTTTGGGGCTACCTTTATTCAAACTTTTCAATTGAGGTCATTGATTGAAACATTTTTTGCCCTTTGAGGGCCTTAAATGGGGGGAGGGGGCGTAGAGCACAGTCTAATTGGCCTGTTAGTAATCAGACTGTTTGTTAGATGGCTATATAATATAATATATTGTACGAGCTACGCAGGAATTGCACATTTAATCAAAATGCAAAGCGAATGTTTGACTTACTTTGAAGTTACGTTTTTGCTATTGCAATTTTAAAATTTTTTTTAAGTGAATATGAAAAAATTTAAAAACTCAAGAAATTTGATTCGGATGAACGGGGACCATAAAAACGAGGTTCTACAGTATATTAGGAAAGGTTCTTAAAGATTGCAAAAAGCACCTGTCATGCTGCCATCTAGCGGCTGGCTGTGAAAGTAGTCAATAAATAAAATTTATTTTCATTTTTCCTGCATGGAAATTACTAAAAAAGAATTTTTTTACAACTTTTATCTTTTAAAAAATTTTTATAAGTTTTATTTCTCTGATGTCTGATAATTGGATTTTTGTAATTTTATAATTTGTCCTTTGCTTAAAATTAATTTTATTTTAGTCATTTAAAATTAGTGATTATTAAAATGAATAAAAAATATTTTTAAGCATGAATTGAATTCTATTTTTAAATCCAGGGGGTGAAAATGAGCCCCCTCCCTGTTGGCACGGATAGACATAAACATGAGATTAATATTAAAGTCTTTGCACTTTGTACCGTTAATATGTTATATAGTTATCTCTTATTGAATTTAATTTAATCATTAATAAATTATTTTCAAATAAAAAAGAACCGACTTCAAAAAACAAAAAGGAACTGAAAAGTAAAAAATAATGGATCATACTTACTTACGATTTTTTACCCAAACGTATAAATCAAATTTATTTTACAATTCCTGTACAAAAATCAACTAAACTAAACACCCAATTATAAATTAAACACTGATTTTTATTACCGTACGATGAATTATTTTTATACCTAACTAATTATATACGATCTCTTAATTTTTAATAACCTTTTGAAGTCGGCCTCCTATAAACTACTACCTAACGTAACTGACAATCCACTAGAGTTGAACACTTATTTAACCAAACGCGAAATTGGTCTTTAAATCTAAACCTACTCAGTTACGTTAGGAGGCCTCGACTTCAAAAGGTTATTAAAAATTAAGAGATCGTATATAATTAGTTAGGTATTAAAATAATTCATCGTACGGTAATAAAAATCAGTTTTTAATTTATAATTGGGTGTTTAGTTTAGTTGATTTTTGTACAGGAATTGTAAAATAAATTTGATTTATACGTTTGGGTAAAAAATCGTATGTAAGTATGATCCATTATTTTTTACTTTTCAGTTCCTTTTTGTTTTTTGAAGTCGGTTCTTTTTTTATTTGAAAATAATTTATTTTTTGCTTTTTAGTGGTGTAAATATAAAATAAGTACGTAGGGTAGAGTATGTGGTTCACTCTTTACGTACATCTCGAGTGAAAAAGCACAGGAGTCTGAAAACAGCTAAGATGAGCAAAATAGGGAAAGAAAAAGAGCAGAGCGTCTAGGAGACTTCCGATGACTGTGAGGAAATGCTTTATCAAATGCGCAATTATTTACAAAGAAAATTGTCTTCATCATCAGTTTGACGTTATTAAAGGATGCTTTCCGAAAACAATTCACGAGTCACTAAAAAACAACCTAAATCGCTTTGACTTTGCCCATAGAATTTGAAGAGTTTTCTTGATTTTTCAAGGATTCCAGCTTGCTTCAGATACTGATTTGATGACCATGGGATCACCTGGGAAGTATATACCTTTTCAAACAAGAAAAAAAAAAGGAATTATCCAAATTGGTCTATGCGTGTTTGAGTTTACAGGGGACATATATAAAAAGATTCTGACGAATTGAGAACGTCCTTTTTGAAGTCGTTTAAAAAAAGAAAAATTCTTTATGCGCATAACATTTTATACGATTGGCACTAAAAACTGATCTTTGTTCCTCTACAGGATTTATTTGTGCGTTAATCTAGTTAGAGCCATTTAAATGTCAATGATTTTCTAACTATTTTATATTTCACAATAATACGTTAGGGGAAATAGTTAGGGAGGAGGGTACTCCCCCGAAGGAAGAGCCCTCCTAAAAAGGAAAAATACCCCTCAAAACACCCTCCCTCGCCCATAAGGGGGCACCCCCGACTAATATTAATGTTTTATGGTACTTTCTTTAACACTGAGTAAAGAAAGTACCTTTTTTTATGGGGGGGGCACTTTCTTTAACAATGGATTTTATATTTAATCGTTTGATATTGAAATTGAATGAAGTTTATTGTTTTTTGCCTATAACTTATTTCTAAAGAACAAATATGGTGAAGCAAAGGTTTGGGTCTTAAGTTAGATCGTATGATAGTTAGATGTTAAGTTAGATCGTTAGATCGTCTATGCATTAAACAAAAAAACCCCATAAAAATCGTTTCTTTAAGTGAGACGCTATGAGTTTACAAACAAGAAAGCGTGAGTATGAAATTTATTTTATAATTTCAGTACAAAAATCAACTAAACTAAACACCCAGTTATAAAATAAACACTGATTTTAATTACTATACTATGAATTATTTTAATACCTAACTAATTATATACGATCTCTTAATTTTTTATAACCTTTTGAAGTCGGGGCCTTCTATAAACTACTACATAACGTAACTGACAACCCACCTGAGTTGAGCACTAATTTAACTAAACGCGAAATTAGACTTTAAATCTATCCTCTCCCTCGATTTCTCCAGGATCCCTTATACCCGTACTTGAAGACCATTAGACGACAGGGAGAAGTATACCGTTTCAAACAGAAAAAGAATTTTCCTAATTTGTACAGGCGTCTTCTAGTAATCGGGGAGCATAGTCCATAAAAAAAATTCCAACTAAGTCTGTAAATTAATATTACCCTAACTGTAAATTAAGCTGACGGCGTCATGAAGTATTAAATCTAGAATACTAGTTAAAATTACAGAAATCGGACGCCAGTTACGATATATTTATTAAGGGACATAAATTTAATCTTCAGTGGGAACGGCGGGGGGATTTTCGTCTTAAATTCCCCTTGAATTTAACACTAAATATATTTCAAAACTGAAATATTAAAAAAAAAAACTTTCATGACTAAATGAAGTTATTTATTAGCATAAAAACTATTATAAATTAATTAATTAAACTATCTTCGTAGCAAAATGCATTTAATTTACTGATTCGCTACATGAGTAAGAAATACATTAGTAAGACAAAATTAAAATTAGCGGGCGGCGCCGTGAAAATCAAACCCCGATGCGAGAGAATTATATACGTATTGTTCAAAAGAAAATACCTCCGTCGAAAAAATGCACCGTTCACGCCAAACCCACGTGACCTCCTGTGACGTATCGCGCAGTGACGAAAGCTGGTCTACGTAGCCACAACGTGTGAAATTTAAAATTTCTTAGATTTCTCCGAGACCCCTCAACAGATCCAGACAAAATTAACATGGGATCATCTGGGAAGAATACACCCTTCCAAACAAAAAAAGAAAATTTCAAATCGGTCAAGTATTCTTGAAGTAATACGAAAACACACATAAAAAGCCGCAAGCCGAAATCATAACCTCCTTTTTTGAAGTCGGTTAAAAAGAAATAGTTACACTCAAACCTGTTTTTGTGCGGTGAATAGGGACCGTATAAAAAAATTGCCTAAAAAATTGTTCAAAATTTCACAAGTAGCTATAAAAAAATTTTTACGCAACACAATCATTTTTTTTTTTAAATCCGGTGGATAGGAACCACATAAAAAAAGTTCACGCATAAAATAACCAAAGAACTTAAGAAATAACTAGGAATCGCGTCTTTAAATGAAATCAAAACAAACCAAGTGATGATAATTTTACCGAATCGTCAGATCAAATTTCCGAATAAGGAAATTTTTGGGAGGTCACAGCGACCTCCCATCAGGGTGCCCCTGTCGTCCCGTGGAGATACTACCTAGCACTCGTTTTTTTTTATAAATAATTTCGTCAATTGACTCCCAATATGATTGAAAGTTTCAAATACAGCCCCCCCCCCCCAAAAAAAAACGCACAAAAATAGGTTTGAGTGTATTTAAAATTTTTATTAAAATATCAAAAATTATAACTACTTTTTTCTCAAAAGCCAAGATAGTGCATCCCTCTGTCGGCGCCAATGTGTGTGCGAGAGCGGTTTTCTTTTAGGGGTGGGGGAGGGGGAGCTAAATTTTCTAGAAGCATTGAAAAAGAGAGAAGAAAAATATATTTATGGCATTTATATTCATCTCATTTCGAAATAATGTTAGGAGAATGAATAAAACACGTAAAGAGAAATTATTTCTCGTGTATTCATTGACTATGAAAATAGTATTTCGATTAGTGTAGCGTTTGAAATAGCAACAACTGCGGTAAAAACTCGTAAGTTTCAAACTAACCAGCCAAAATTTTTGGGGAAAAAAATGTTCACATTCATTCAGGAGTCCCAATGCGTAACAAGCGAAAAAGAGAGCATGAAGGTCTCCCAAAAACTTAACAAAAGTGTTTCAGATTTAAAAAAAACTAACGACTTTTTTATTGTGAAAACCAATCTTTTGAGGAAAATATGAAAACCATCAGAATTTCAAAATTGATGATGAGCAACTATTTTAAAGGTTTGATTTTCAGCAGTCGTCCAAAAATGATGTCAGCCATTGATGGGAGGGGGGGGGGATTATGACAAGAGGGAGCGGGGGTAAAACAAGAAGTGTGACATCGCAGTTTTCAAAACAGCAATATGCTTATGTAATACAGGACATAATATAATATAATGTGACAAGGAAAGGGGAGGGAGTAAGGTGAAGTGTGGCACTTTGCGCCTTGGAAAAAAGTGTGATATTATTTATACAGACAGCCCCCAAGCAAAAGAGTGGGCTGCATAATAAGTAAAAAAAAAAAAAAAACACTAAAAAGAAAACACCACAGAAAAGCAAATGATCAGTTTTGTGTAATTGTACTTTTTAAACTATGAAAAACATAAAGAAAAAACATTGAAAAATGTTTAACTGGAAGGACAATTTTTCAAAATAATCATTTTATTTACTAACAGAAAATTTTATATGCTGGGAGTGAGGAGGTGAAATGAATAAAGGGATGATTAAAAATAATTACTCGCCAACAATTCACGTTGTAAATAAAAGCAATAAACGTTTGTGGAAACATCATTTTTTCTTTCTTTTGATCACTTATACATACAAGGAGTTCCGTTTTAACCTACAAGACCTTTATTTTCGCAACCGTTAGTCCTAGATGCATACTTCCAATTGCAAAACTGTTCAAAATCAGATGTGGAGTTAAGATATTGAAAGTTTGAAGCAAAAATAAAAATGAGTCAAAATACAAAATTTAACTTTTTATACGGGCCCTTGGTCCCCTAACTTATATTTAGAGCAATAATCTGCATTGAAAACTGTTACTGACACTAAAAACTTGACAATTGTGCGACCAAAACTCAAGGAGATATTCCAGTTCAAAGTTTAAAGGGACCATACAGAAGATGAGATTGGAACTTATTGCCCTTTCAGAGGAATGACAGGTTGTCAAAGTAAAAAAAAGAAAAACCGAGGTATTTATATTTTTCATTGCTATTCAAAAATTCAAGCAAATGTTATGCCTTGATACGCAAAAACACACTGCAAAACCTCGAACAACTTGAAAAACCACACTCTGCACACATATAATTTTAAACAGTTGTTAACTGCCATATTTTCCCCCAAAAGATGTTATTGACGGCTAGTGTAAAGTGGTGTAAGTCACAAAACGCTGCGTTTCATATCTCGGTGTATATTGGTCGAACTAATTTCAAACTTTTTGTGCTGCAATTGTTTTTCAATGGAAATTATTTTCCTAAATATAAGTTAGGGGACCTGAAACCCGTATAAAAAGTTAAATTTTGTATTTTTTTACTCATTTTTATGTTCACTTGAAATTTTCAATATCTTAACTCTGCATCTGATTTTGAACATTTTTCGTTTGAATCAAGTTTTGTTTACCACATTCGGTAACTAAGAAAAAAAGTGTTTTCCAGAGGCCTAGAGGCATAATAGGTCAGAAAATACAATGTTCCCACGAAAATAGTTGCACATTATTTTTTTACAGGCCGCTGAAGTTGAGTTGTTCTGGTAACAATTTTTGTAATTCCTTCGCGTTTCTTTTTAAAACTTTTGTATTTTTTCAACTTTAAAGTAATTTAAAACTTGTAAATGTATCGCTTGAAGCTCATTTGGTATTATCAAGTCAGAATAAAACTGTAGTGTCGTTATTTTTGCCTATTTCTGATAGTTTTTCTTTCAAAAGTTCAACTTTTTTTTTTTTTACATTTTCTCGTTTTGAATTTTGGCATTAAAAGATATATATTGTTTTGATAAATGCAAGATTTTAAAATTAAAAATTGCTGAAAATGTTTTCTTGAAATTTTTAGGTATTAATTACAAGTTTTGTCAAACAATGGGAGACTTCTAGCAAATAAATGCGTGGATGCCTTAAAATCTTCATACCCATTTCGCCACCAAATATATTATGATCATAAAAATGAAAGGGAAAAGTAAACCAGTAAATTTAAAATTAAAAATAAAGCTTTGAAAGTTACCCAACGACCATACTGATTACTTGAATGTCTAACATTAATATCATTCATTAATAATTTTAAATTTGCATCTAATTTAAGTCACTCTGGCCAGTGTCACTTGAATATTCTCCGTCTCACTTTCATCCTTGCGTTTAATCCTGCTTTTACTGCCGCCATAACATACACAAACAACAAAATAAAATAGTTTGTCCCTTTTGTAGGAACATTTGTTTGAAAAATAAATTCTTTTTCCATGAACGAGATACTCGCTTCAGCATATTTTTTGGCATGTACAGATATGAATGCCACTGTGTAGTAATAATGTGGGTAACATAATGACAGTAGAAGTCAAAAAGAAATTGCTACTACTCTAATATACATTTTATAAAATATTTTCAACACTTTAAAAGGTTTTGCAATCAAATATTAATTTTATGGTTCAACATACACATGTTGTTTTAACGAATCATAAAAGATATATATATTTTTTAAGTTACAAAATTAATACACAAAATTATAACGAATTTTGAGAAAATAGGAACGCAATGACAGCTTTTTAAACAAAATTTTAAACAATATACGTCAGTTGATAAAATTAACCGCCGTTAACATTGCTATCAAGGCCGTGCCAAATGGGAGGTTTTTAGGGCTCAAATCACTTCCATTGGAGCAATAATTAACTGAAGAAATAGCTTAACTTTTAATTTAGGTTAAAATTAGAGATACTGCGTAAGTTTCAGCAATATATCCTACCCCTTCGCAGCTAAATGAAGTTTAGCTAGAGAAACTCAATGATGAAACTACCTTTGAATCAATTTGGCAAACATTTAGGTTAATATTTGTATTTCTTGTGTAAAATAGTGATACCTAAATTAAAAGTAATTAAAATTAGGTTAGTGCGTATATTTCTGCATTATAGCTTAGCCCTTCTCAGTAAAAAATAATTTAATCAGAGAAGTTCAATGATGAAAAACTGGTTGAGAACCAGACTGATCTAGTAAAGTTAAACGTCTGAATACTTTTATTTCTTCTGAAAGGAGATTTTAGATGAATTTTGTCTTATGTAAAATTTAGCAAGAATAAAAAATAAAAGTATTCAGGCTCGTCATTTAGAGGGGTCAGGAGGGAACAATAGCCCGCCACCTCTGCTTTTGAAAAAATTATGTATTTACGTACAAGTGGGCATGATTTTTGCGATTTCCCGATACATTTACATTATGTATATATTCTTTGACACTCCCAAATTGTGTGGAAAACAAAGAGCTTTGTTAAAAGAAGTCTGAAAAATTAGTGCATGTTTTCAACGTCAATAAATTACCTAATAAGTTTTATCAAAAAAAAATTTTAATTTATTTTCGTTTCATTTATTTATCTATTTTTATTAGTTTTTTTTAAATTGCAGTTTTTAGTTTTTGGTATTGTCACCAAGGATGGAAAATTCTTTAGAACTAATTCCTCAAAATTTTATGAGAAATCCTAGTCTTGGGCCTGATTGCTACAAAGGAGAATAGAAATTATGCTTTTTTTTTACTTAACGGTCTAAGAACTGAGTCCACAAACTCTAAAATAGAAATAATGTCACTACCAGTCGTTGGAAAAACTATTTTTTTGTAGCGAAGTACAACTACAACTAATCTATCACAAATGTAGTTAACTACAACCACAACTATTTTGTTTTTAATGAAGCGACTACAAACTACTTTTGAAATGTGCTCCCTACTTCGCTACTTTTTAAAAAATAAATAAATAAAAAGCATACACACACACCGTTTTGAAGATTGAACGAAAATTTG
The DNA here is from genome assembly GCF_026930045.1 of Uloborus diversus. NCBI lineage: Eukaryota > Metazoa > Arthropoda > Arachnida > Araneae > Uloboridae > Uloborus > Uloborus diversus. The sequence continues at coordinate 16,031,029 of NC_072733.1, read as the reverse complement.
TTCAAATGAATAAATTAGCTCATTTGAACACGGAATATTACTTAGAATTATAATTTCTTCCCTTCTTTTCTTTTTAAAACCATCTTTACGAATATTCGTTGTAAGAAAGGATTAAAAAGAAAGATTTAAATTTTTTCAATTTGGCTATTTTAAAAATGCAAATATATAAGCAGTAATAATTTGATTTAAATTTTACATTGCTATACATATACATAAAACTGATTAGATGGGAAAAACATCCTTTTGAACGGAGGAGAAAAGTAAATTTTCTATATTGGAATTAATTTCACAGGAACCTATGTTTTGTAGGATCTAGTTAATTAATTTTGAACTTCTAGCTAGGCAGGGCCGTCGCTAGCTAAAATATCTGGGGGGGGGGGGGGGGGTGTTGACAATTGGCGGCCCTCGTCGATCATTTAAAGGCGTCTATTGCCCCCGTTCCCCCAGGTATTGAAAAATTAATGTTTTTGCATATAAGTGTGTGTGGTTTTTGTTGTTTTCCGATAAAATTTGCATTGCCCTTTGTCCCCAACTCCTGGAAAAATTTAAACTGATGGGCTGGGCGGCCCTAAACAGCTCTACTGTTTTCAAGTATATGCAAAAAAATTTCAACTGAAATGAAGAACTATTTGTACAAATATCATGTAAATGCAAGAAGTTCAAAATTAGTTTGTTAAAATCTTACCCTTTGGCGTTTTGTCCTGAGTATATCCTAGAATAATCAACTTTGACAATCGTGAGGCAGTATCTTTTTTTATCCTTATGGTTTTTTTTTCCCGTGGTCTTTCATTGAGATTGCATGCCGTAAAGGAGTGAAAAGCTTTAAAGGAAATGCAGATAAAAGTTCAATCGTTAAAAATGTTTTCGAAACGTAGATCCTATTATTAATGCCCCCCCCCTCCCCTATTAATTTATAAATAAAACAAATCTGTATTAATAATAATTTAATCTTAATTATACCTAATTAAGATTAGCAAAGCATTTTTTTCTCGATGCAATCCTCCACATACATATACATTTTTTGTACGATTGAACTTGGAAAGAGGCAGGCCCGTGTCCAGGATTTCATAAAGGGAGGGGTTGAAACCTTTTCCCTTTGTAACTTACGTTGTCAAAGGAAAACTAACTACGCGTGTTGAATAGTTAATTTTAGTTCGATAACTAGGCTTTTTTTTTTAATATTTTTTTTTTAAATGAAATCTTATTTGTACAGTTGAACATTTTGTAAAAGCACACATATTTCTTTTATGCCACCTCATTTTCCTTCTTTTTTTTTTCGTTTTTTTTTTCCATCAAATAACATTGAACAGGAATTGAATGAAAATAAAAATTTTATTTAAAAAAAAAATGCTGTTTCCCATAGAAACATTTTTCTACTGTGTGAAACGAGTAATTCATCCAAAACTAAAGGCGTACCATAAAAAAACAGTAAGCAAAGTAACCATTTTCCCTGGCCCTAAGTTTTTTTTTTGGGGGGGGGGGGGGGGAAGGGGGCTACGGTCATTGTCTAATATTTTTTTAAATAATTTTCCCCTGCATTCTTACAGTATTCCCGGACTCTCCAACCATTCCATTTTTTCAAGCACTTAGATGCGAAGGTGCTTGGGAATCCTACAATTGAGGAAAATATTAATTGTTAGAGTTGAGAAATATTAAAGAGGGTGAATACTGCATCATTCAACTCTAAAATTAATTAAAACTTAAAATACGTTTTGGAAAATCGTTTAATGATTCATTGATTTTTTTTTTTCAATGGGAGGGGTTTAACCCCTAAAACCCTCCCCTTGGACAAGGCTCTGGAAAGAGGGGAGTATCAGGAGAGGGTTTGAGAAGAGGACGATCTTAAATGCGACATAGAATACTCAGCTTGAGGGGGTCCTGGGGTTTCTCCCCCGTGAAAAATTTGGAAAAATAGATGTAAAATCTTGCGTTTTGAGGCCTTATCCAGCATAATTCGAACTAGAAAAATATCAATAAAAAAATAGACAAACCATAACTTTTTACAAGTTTCACACTTCTTTTTGCAAATTAAGAAACTGCAAAATAATTTTTCTTTGGTTCGGCAAATCGTCGACACTGATCGAGAGAGACGAGAATGGACAACGTATCGTCACTTGCTCACATCGGCCTTTGGTAGAGTTAATTTCTGATTATCCCCCTTAACCAAACGACAAACAAAATAACTAGTAAAAAATAAATAAAATTCTTAAAAGAAATGGTGTGGAGATTCAAAAAGTAGGTAACGAGAGAGTAAATCCTTGACATTCAAACAATTTAAAGTTTATACACTAGATAAGAAATAAAATTGAAGCACTTTTCAAGTACAGTGAAACCTTGCGGTGCAGTACTTTGGTGGTCAACTTAGACAGGTGGTCAACTTATAAAGGGTGGTAATGATTTTTTTTTTTATTTTTTGTCATTTCTTGCACCATGGACCATGTATTCATTTCTGGAATAATTGGCACTTACTCTTTCTGTTCAACTCCCTTTTATTGTTCAACATTACTTTGAAACAATAATTAAAAATGTTATTCAAATATTTTTGTTTTTTCCCCCCTCGTTTTTTACTAAATTAGACACTGTAGTTTTAGAAAATCCGTGTCAGCTAATTTTCTCCGACGTTCTACCTTTTCAATTAGTTTTAATATTTCATAAAACATGTTAAACTGTGAGCTTTTAAAAGTGCTCATCTTATTAACTTTTAGTGGAAGCTCAACCAGGACGTGTGATACTTCTTGAAAAAACATATTTATCTTGTGCAACATCAAGAAGAGCCAAAGTTAAAAGTAACTCGTTTATTATGGCTATGATACAATGACATGTTAAACGAAATGTTGAGAATACGCTCTTTACAATATTAAGTAGCTCATTATACTTTAAATGACTTCTGAAACCAATATTCTAAGTCAAAGTATGAAACGTTAATCATATTGAGCTATGATATTCACGTCAAGAGCAGTAAGCCGAAGCTATCGGCAAAAACTGACAGACTCAACAGAGCTGCCGAAAAAAACAACCAAGTCTGACTTGGGTTGAAATAGGAAGGGAAGAGCATGAGGCAAAGTGCCGGGAGCTTAAATGCTATTGGCAATTTGCATATTCTGCTGACGCTATCTTGTTGCAAGAAGGAAAGAGCGAATGAGAAAAAACTAATGCAAATTAAGGTTGCCAACACTTTTGGAAAATAATTTACCTCCTTTCGTAACACTTTTTATCAATCTCAAGTTCAACTAACTTTCTTTTTGAAGCCATTTTATGTAAAACTTTTACAAAGAACAACAAGCTGGACTCTCCTAGTTCATAAAGGCAGTTGAAAATGAAAATGTCCTATCTCTTAATTACTTGCGCCAGAAATAAATAACTTTTCTTTTTAGCACAATTCCAGTGTTGCCACAAAATATTGCAACTGGAAGAAAATACTTTGTACTTTTTCTACAGACATTTGTTTTCTGTTTTCATTGAACAGAGAGTACAAAAGGCAATCTCAAATAGAACAACAAAAGAAAAACAAGTTCGGAGAATAAAGAGCAGCATAAGCTTTATGCTGCTGTTTTATTTAATTGGTAAAATGCTGGTCTTAAGCATCAAAATATTTTTTGGAAAGTTTAAAAAAAATAATAATAATAAAATAATTTGCTTGTTTAAAAAAAATAAACCAAGTGGTCAGCTTACAAAGGGTTTTTTACAATACTCCAAACCAAATTTGATGTACATTAGTGGTCAAGTTAGACAGGTGGTCAAGTTACAGAGGTTTTCCTTCATTATATTCGGTTCAATTCCGTTCCCGACAAAAGCAGTCAACATAGGCAGGTGGTCAACTTACAAAAGTGGTCAACTTTACAGGTTTTACTGAACACTCAACGACTAATTTAATTATTTTCAAGGACTCTCGTATAAATACATTTATTTAAAGCACTTTCCAGTCTCTAATCGTTTTACCAAGTTGTTCTAAACTTGTAAGAAACTTTTAGTTTTTGTTTTTTTTCGAAAACTGTAGATTTCTTATTCCAATATATTTACTGTAAGTCAGCGCGGAATCCACCAGCGGCGGGGTCCTGTGCGGCTGCCCAGACTGTACGACCCTGGAGTCGCCCCTATCCATTAATTACCAGCTGAATACATCTTATTTCAATACAGAGCAAATTTCTGCCAGAACAGTCTCTAACAGCCAAAATGTCTGCCAGGAAAAGTCACAAGTGATCGAATTCTAATGGATAGGGTAGCTTTTTTTCACCGAGACGAACTGAGCTCGAACTCGGGCATGCGGCATGGGTCATGGCAATAGTTTACTACTTCTCTTGTGATTTATGACAAATCTAAGGATTCGTGCTGAAAGGTAGGTACATTAGGGAGTTATTGGAGAAAAAGTACTATCTCGTGAAATTTTCTCTACATATGATTTTTTTTTAATTGAAAATTTAGATCGGAAAAGTGTTACATTTTCCACCAGAAAAGTAAAAAAGAAAAGATCTAAGCGCTTCATTATGCGCCACCCCCCTCCCCGGACATACTGTTGCACGACGAGTTTTTAGTTTTTAAACAGTATAGAAACTGCCCTAGGAAATATCTTGAGAGGTGACGCGGGCTTGCCTGCAAGAGGGACATAGGTTAAAAAGTCAGACCTTCCAGCCTTAAACACAGGACCACCGAGAGCCAACGGCCCCTTGCCAGCCCCCCCCCCCTCATAAAACTTACTACTGTTACTCCGAACCCTTCCCCCCCTCCAAGGGCCGGCTCCTTTGTTTTCGACTAGGCTGGCATGACTTCTGTCGGCCCTGCTTAAATATCAAAAATTTTTAACTCATTTAAAGCAATGACTCTTAGAAATAGCTAAGTAAAATATTAATAAAACAATAGTTTAAAAAACTAATTGACACGCTCTTGTACGAAAATGAACTAAAAAGTAAAAAAGAATCTTTAAATGTAAAGTACATTCAACAGGGAGAGGATGTCCCACAGCGCTACAGCTAAGTATAAATTAGCTTAAATCAATGGGAATAAAAATTGACCAAACAATCAACTTTAATATAAAAAAGTATGGGGTGCTCTCCATTTACATTTTTGCAAGGATTCTGAAAAAATGATAACGTCTAAGCTTGCAATGAGAAATCTAAGACATCTGATATCAAGCACCTCAAACGATTTATGTGATACGATACATTAAGAGTTTGGGTTTTAAAGGTTTTTTTTTAATAGTTTATTAATAGTTTTGCTAAATATATTTTCAAGGGTTATTTTTTCTTCGTGAGGGAGCGGGATTTTAACATTGTTCGAAAAAACTTATGACAGCTCGAGAGCAAGTGCAACACGGCGATCGGCAGTGTTTCACTCACCCCCCCCCCCGGAGTAGGAGTCCTTCTACCTTCCTGGTTCCACTTGAATCCCTGTGTTACACAGGGATTCAAGTGAAACACGGCCGATCGCAATGCACAGATGCGATCGCTATTTCCCCAATTTGAATTCAAGTGTAACATTGCGATTGTCTTCAGTACCGATTCTCTCTCAAAAATTGCAACTGCTCTCGAGCTGTCATAAGTTAGGAAAATCACTTGCAAGTGCAGAAAAACATCAATGGCGTCTGTTTTGAATGCATAGTTGATTTTAGAATTAATGAAATGTTATTGTCAAAATTTTTCAATTCTAAATTGGCAACTCAATTCAAGACTTGTTTCTATTTACAGTAGCGTATTTGCAGTAGCCTTCATTTTGAATTGGAAGTATAATTAGTTTTATTTACTTAAAATATGCGATACTTCTTCAATTTTACTTTGTTTTCATCCACAAATGCAGTACTTATTTTAATTATGACTTAATACTTGATGGCATAATAATATTCTGCATAGTTATTACACTATACTTCCTCGTTTTGAAGAAACCAACTAGAACAACAGTACAAGATGAATTACGATTGTGATAGGAAATTATAATTAAATTCTCTTCATTGTTGTAATTTTGCTGGTAGAACTACATTAGTTGCGAAAGAACATGGGCGGATCCAGGTAGGTCATCGGAGGGGGCCATGGGGACCACGGCCACCTCCGAGAAAATTTCAAAAATAGTTAAAATCCCCTTTTTTGAGCAAAAATGCAAAAAATTTCCCTTATAATACATACAAAGCCTAACAATAAGGAAAACAATGAGGGGGGGGGCATGGCCATTGGCCACCCTGAGAAAGTTTCAAAAATAGTTTAAAACCTTTTTTAGAGCTAAATTTAAAAAAAATCTTTATTATTCCTCGAAGTCTAACAAGACTATAAAAACAACGCCGGGGAGCCATAAAACCACACTGAGGAAGTTTCAAGTATAGTTTTTTAAACCCTCTTTCCTAGCTTAAATTGAAAAAAAAAAAAAAAAAAAACTTTATTGTAATTCATGTGAAGTCTAACAAGAATAGAAACAATGCCAGAGGGAAGGCACGGCCACCCCATGAAAATTTCAAAAATATCAAATGTATACCAAATATTTGGGGTCATTTGCATAATGGGCTTGTCTTGTTCGATGTATTTACTTCCTTCATGGGGGAAAGAAAAGGGATATGTGTTAGCAAGTGTCCGATAAAAAGTTATACATTTAATGATTGCGCATCAAGTTAAAGTTAGATTTAAGTTTTAACCTGGCTTTATGCAGAGCTATGTAATTATTCTTCATTCCCTTTTTAATATGGGACCCTCCAAACCACTCCTCTTCCTCTTGTTAATATTACCAAATATCGTCTACAAACCACGTTTTAAAAAATAACTTGTAAAAATTTTCAGAAGAGGATTAACCACCTCTCATTTTCGCCAACATCGTTCAAGATCGGCCTAAATTTTATTTTCAGCGCTTGAGTTTCAAAATGCTTCCGGGGGAGAACTCCTCCCTCCCTAACATCATTGAAAGTCTTTAAGAATTACGTTTCTGGAGCTTCAATTTCGAAAAATTGCTGGTCCTCTAAAATTTACTCACGAATCATGGATTACCTACATTTGCAATTTAAAGAGTTCAATTTTGAAAAAATTTTGCGAGTGAACCTCAGAATCTCTTCAACCCCTAACCTTACCAAAGATAGTCTAGAATGCGTTTTTAAGTCTTTAAATTAGTAAAATTTTCTGGGATGGGCATTTTATTCTCTCTTCCCTTAACATCACCAAAAATAGCCTAAAACAGCCTGTTTAGAACTACAATTTCTGGGGGAGCGATGCAAACCTTTCTCCCCTACCATTGCCAAAGATAATTAGAATGCATCTTTAAGACTGCAAATCAGAAACATTTCTTGGTATGGGCCCTCGAATTTCTCCTCCTTGTATCATCACGAAAAGATCGTATTAAACTGCGTTTTGGTCTCTGCAATGGCAAACAAAAAAAAAAAAAAAAAAATCCGCCGGAGAAACCCCGAACCTCCCTCTTCTTAGCATTATTGGAGATAATGTTTGCGTTTTTAACGTTTCAATTTCGAAAAATGACCGGGGAGGGGTTCGCACCTGAGCCCTTAATATTACGAAAGACAGTCAAAATACATTTCTAAATTACAAATCAGAAAAATTTCCTTAGATGGGCCCTCAAATCTTTCCTCCCTCTAACTCTAAAATTTTCCAAAGCATCGTATTTTTCTAAATGGCCCCCTCCGAGAATTCTGTCTGGATCCGCCCCTGCGAAAGAAAAAGAAAAGTGGCTATTGAAAGTGAATAAATTTGTTTAACGTTCACTATCTTACTTTTCTAAAATCTAAATTCTATGCTAGTTTTTTTTTTTAAATTATTTGCTAAAATTGCATTTACTTGCGTACAGTCGAGTCTCTATATAACGAAGCCGCAAGTGACCTTCGAGTAGGTTCGTTATAAAGAAACTTCACAAAATAGAAAGTAGTAAATTTCTGTACTTAATTTTTAACAAAGGTTATTTCTGATTACGCGCAGTATAAATCCATTTTAAAACGACCTGATCAACGTCGTCATACATGCACAATCGTACTCGCTTTCCATTAGAATTGCACATTTCACCAACTTTACTTAAAATGGAATTCTCATTTTTTAGTATAGAGTGGATACACTTTTTGCAGTAATTCCATACTTGCAGCTACATCTTTCCTCTTAATGCCGTTTCCAACATAATGGACAAGTGAATTTTTGAGTCAAACGATTTTTCTTCAACATTTTGAGAACAATGCACCACGTTGCAGAGCAAGGTGAAAATGAGCAAAACGTGCACGTTGTCGCTTCAAGAGACTCCACCGCAGCATCAACACATTTCCAGGAAACTCACGCTTTCAAATCCACTTCCTTCCAGCACCACAAGTGACAAAGAGAAAGGAATGTTGAAAGACAAGATAATTAAGTTGTAGAGTGCCTAAGCCTCAACAACAGCACCAGAAGAAAAACGTCTATTTTCCGGAATATCGACACTTTCTCCCCCTTAAAAAGTTCGCTATAGAGAAATTCGACCCTTTGATATTCGTTAAAGACAGAGAGATTTGCATGCTTTTTTTTATTTAAACTTTCTGTGTCACTGAACATGTTTCGTTATGTAGAGAACTTCGCTAAATAGAGTGTTCACTTTACGGAGACCGAACTGTATTATGTTACAATAACAAAATGCATCAAACTTAAAAAGTTGAAAAAATAAATAAATAAATAGCCCGGAATACATCCATTACGCGAGGGAACATGAATTTAGCATCAAAACAAATATTGGGTGCGTTCAGAGTCAGAGTTAACGGCACTCGTGACACTCGGGGCATGTCCCAAAGCGTCCAGAGTAGCAGTTCGAAGAAACCAAATGTCCTAGATGCTGTCCAGAGTAGTGTCCCTCCCGAGTCACTCGAGACAGAGTGCAAGCAGCCTAGAGTCCCTAAGAAATTTAGCTAGGGCAGATTGGTCACGTGTTTGGGACATTCGCAAAGGAAGATGTTCATTGACTGAAAATTTTCCTTCTTATTTGTCAACTTTTCACACGTTCGAGTTCGAAAATAGAGAAGTTTGTAATGCTGTTTGCTGCGATCGCTTATTATTATTTTCGAATCAAGAAGATTTTGTTGCTCATATTTGTTTGGAAAGAAATGATGGAACTTTCGAGTGGAAAATCTCAGTGTATGCGCTCATTTATTAGTATTTACGCAGCTCCATGAAGAGAAAATTGACAAAATTTTTGCGGCATTAATACCTACAACGTAACCTTTCTTAAAAGCCGGTAAAGAAAGTAAATGCATAATTATGCTATTATACTAAGAAAGAAGCTCTTATTTAATTGAGAATCGAAGAAGGTCTTTAAAAAAATTTTTGCTTTTCAGTTTGAAGTAGTAATTAGAATTTTTAGTATTGTCCATTTATGTTATTTTGCGTGCAGTCCTTTTTTATTTTCAAGATAGCATCATTTTTTTTTTGAATGTGGAGTTACACAACAAAAAACTATTGCATCAAACTAACCTTGTTATGGAAATATCAATTACAAATTGGCAGCGAAAGAGTATGCTAATATACTTTAAAATCTACATACACTGTTGCTGACCTTTTTTGTTTTATATGCTACACTGCATGCTGTGACTGTGGTAGGTGAGAATAGCTCTCGTCCAATGTAATTTCAATTATGGTGTTTTAATGTGCGACTGTTAAGTCTTATTTGTTTACGTAATGTAATGATTAAGATATTTTGATATTGTTTGTTGTTTTTGTAAAAAAAACTCCATTGACGAATGAAATTACTTGTTTTTAGTTGCATGTTTCGCTCTTTAAAGCCGATGGATTTCATTGGAAATTAAAAACAACAATTTTAAGTGCCACCTCGAACAGAGCAAGATAGAATTAAAATTGTTTGCGAACTCAAATAATATCTTTAAAATTTTCTGCAAAAAAACACTACTTCTCCCAAGTCTTATATTGTGGCCCACAGCAAGAATATGAAGTTGAAAGTGAGTAGAGTTCCACAATGAGTCTAGCAAGTTATTATTAATTGGGGGAAAACTCGAAATTTGCAACCAACATTTGTCGCTTATCATTAAAGTGTAGTAACTAGTAATACATAAATTTGTTTCAAATATAGCAATTGTCTGTAAAAACTTTGAAAATTTTTCTGTCAATGGCGTTCGCCTGTTTGTCTATACTGTCTGGGTCTGACCCCATTATCCAAAACTCTTTTATGTCAAACCTCATTTTCCTTGAGTTTTACTTAGGTATTGTTTATTACACTTGATAATTATAGGAAAATAGACAGATTATGAAATCAATGAGTTAGATGACGCGTGCCACTTGATGATTAGCCAGATTCTACAAATGCTCAAATGAGAAATGCATTGAGTGCTGAAACATCAGTGGCAGATAAAAGGGGAGGGTCATGGGCATCATGACCCCCCTAAATTGTCCATATTGTGTTCAAACACTGAATAAAATGTAAACGATTTCAGTTGTCTTTTCAATTCATTAAATATTTTTGAAATTTCTCTTTTCAGTGCTTATTATATTAATTTGCTACGTTTATGCCAATTAAGAGCCCTATTCCTGACCGATTTCGTGCTTTTTATTGATACTCATGCATTTGAAGAAATTTTTCGTGTCCAAAACTGTAGATTCGTTAGCCGTAAAATAGTAGTCTGTATACACCCCTGCATTGACTACAGCAATATTCTGATGACATAAAAAACTATGAGCGATTTATAAAGGAGTTTCTGAAAAATTCTAGACAACATTTGATGACTTTTTAAAAATTATGTGTGTTTTTAATATTTTACTGGTAATATTTTAAACATAAGATGAGCTTCCTCATTTTATTTTGAAAAACTGCTATTAAATCTTAAAATGCAATTGATTTAAAATGTGAATTTTGGTGATTTCATGATACGTTTCATATTAATCGGTTAATTTTCCAAATCATTGTCTAAGTAATCGCATTAAGTGGAGACTCCTGTATGTGCTGTATACGTGTACACTGTATCTGGTTTTGTGATTTGTAAATGACAAAAGTACTATGCATTGAAAAATTGAACTGATAAAATGGTATTTGAAAACTCTAAGCTTTTGTTATTGTGTGCCATACATAAACATATATAACTGACCTCCAATTATCCAAACTTCAAACTACCAATTCGCTTTAAGAATTTGAGCAAAAAATTTAAAGTGAGTTTATTAAAGCACTTGTTGCAATTCGCGAAATAATAATAATTCTGACGAGGCACGCAATTATCCTTCCCTCCTGGACAGCACTTGTTAGTACGCTTAGCATAAAAAGCCCTGCATTTCTACTGGATTAATTGAAAGCTTTTTTTGTTTCCCCATTTTCAATATTCATACGGTACTGATTAAAATATACCCCCTTTTTCAGAAAAGTCTAGTTATCTGAAAGGGGTCCGGTTCCAATCAATTCGGATAATTGGGGATGCTCTCCAATTTTTCGAAAATTTATGAAGTGTCCTATAATATTGCTACCCCATAAGAACCTTTTTGGGTCGCGACCCACAGGTTGGGAACTCCTATTTTAAATAAAGTATATGTCCTTATTTATTATATCAAACATTTTAAACAATGCATATTTCTAATTACCAGTAAAGTTTCAAAGAAATCTTTACTATAAAATAAAAATTTAATATTGTAAAACGTAAAGGATGGTACAGTTTTAATTTTAAGTAGAACTTGGTTTCTTGCAACTTGCACAGTAAGGAATTGGTTATACTGCAGATGTGTCCTTGGTTACACTAGAAATATATTTAAGGGTGCTAGCGTTTCGTCTAAGTGATAGATATTTGGCTTTTGAAAATGTCCTAAGATGGAAGCGGGACTAAGAAAATTACTCTCGCCAAGGTAAATAAATTAGGTGGTCAGTGGATTAATTTGAGAGTTATACATGTCAAAGGTTCATTTTCAGGTATAATTGCAAAATGAAATGAGAGCAAATAGCTGGTATTTTTTGCTAAATAAACAAAAAACAATGCTGGCATACATTCAAGTACACTGCTGTCTGCAGGTAAGGGGCAGTAACTGCAAATTTTTTTAGTTTTTTGCATTTTTGTCATCTATTGTACGTTATATACATGCTCGCTTACTTGGTTTCCGCTGAAAAAAAACATCTAATTCCAACATTTTCCTATTGTTAGTATTGAATCCACCACATATATCTCCAAATGTCTCGAAAACTCATTTCTACAGATATTGCCGTTTACCTGCACACGGCAATGCAGTAGTTTATGCACCTGGGTTCAATTAATGGGTTGTTTTGTTTAATCGGTACTTGCATTAATTCGGATTAAAGAGGTTCTAATGTTTAAAGCCATAAATAAAGGGTGGCAAATTATTAACATCAGCGACTTAACAATGAACTTTTGTAGAAGTTGAATACAGACTTAACAGTTATTTTTTGTAGAAGTAGGGAATATGGAAAATGATTTTCGCTGTTTTAAAAATGCTGCTCTCGCTCCATTTTCATTCAATTGAAAGTATATCGACTTTCAAGAAAAATTAAACAGCAATTGATTGAATTTGTCTCGGGGCAAAGGTCCCAGCTTGTTCCCCCATGATCCGGCACTGTATATATTCATATAGAAGTGGATATTTCAGGGGCGTAGTTCCCCTACTCTTTTAATTTCATTAACTAGCGTCGTCCACCTTTTTCCAAGACTATTAAATGCTACAACAGTATTCGGAATATGATTTTAACGGAATTTCATCAAACTTTTCAATTTTTTTTTTGCACAAACATTAATTAATATTTCAGTTTAAAAGAGTAAAATGTGTTAGATTTATTTTTTTTTTATTTGGACATTGTGAACCCTTAACTATCTTCCCAGTCAGATCAACAGAGTAGGTTCGGCACTGTATGGTTTGGCTATTGCATTGTGTGTGTTGTTTGTGCCCCTACCCTCTATTAAAAATTTGTCACTCACTACACAACTGCATGGCATGCAAGTGAAGCATCCATTTTTTACCAAAACTTCTTTTATTTTTGTTTGCTGCGAAACATTGTATAAGAGAGATGAGATGATAGTACACATTAGTGCAGCACTGAGTACTTGGTATGTACTCGGACCAATTTCGATTCTTTATTCTGCCAATATCAAGTAGTTAAAATTTAATATTTATGAGTATGTAAGAAAACAATGAGAGTTTCAATTGCAGAAAAGTATTCAAATATAGTTACTGTTACTTGAATCAAAGAATACGGCTATTTTGTGTAGAGAAGAACAACTAGTGAACACTATCCAGTGAATAAACACCTCAGACGTTTTGTGAAAAAAATAAGGTTTTAAAACTTTTTTTTAAGTGAATTGACAGTAGTAACTTTCTTATACCCATCTCCAGAAAGAAGATGACAAAACAATGCTGTGTTTGTCCACTGGTTGAGGTGTTCATTCTCTGGGTCGGAACATTTTTTTTTCATTTCACCCCCCCCCCCCTTCCAAAAAACCTTGATGCAAAACCATAAAAATTCTCACATGTAAAAAAAAAAAATTAATACATCATTTCAGGTGAATCATCATGTGGCTAATACAATGCAGTTCCGTTACATTGAACTTTAAAGGACCTTAAATAATATTCGTTGTAATGGAATTCTTGTAATAAGGACTGCAAATGTATTTTGTTGAAATGAGTATTTCATTGTAGTGGCATTCGTTGCAACGGAATTTCACTGCACTACATTTTTTACAAAATAAATACAGCATTTGATATGATTTTTCTGTCATGTGGTTAATACAGTGAAATCCAGTTACATTAAACTTTAAAGGACAGGGCCTGTTACAAACTCTGTAAATAGTAATTATTGTAGGAACGTAACCTGTAAATAGTTTCCCGTAATGAATATACAACCCCTTTTTCATTCGGCTAAAGTATACGACCCCTATTTTCTTTCTTTTCGTTGATAACGGTCTACGCATTTCGCGAAGAGGTAAGAATGTTGTGGAAAATTCTTTTCGGTGTATAAAAGCCGTTAGCGATGGATAAACAGTTAGTTTCGATTCAGATTTCGAACTCAGTGTGTGTATTAGCTCTGTTTATAGCGAGGCATTTCGCTGTGTTGTTTTCGTATTTGGAAGTAAATACGTGTGTAAACGTTGAGTTTACGGTGTTGTGTGATAATTGCTTAATTGCTGATGAATAATTTAGCAGTGGTTGAAGATCTTTCCTGTACATAGTGTAAATAAATTTCCTGTGTTTTTATCAAGAACTGTGTCTTCATTTCAAGAAAGTGGAAGTCGCACCGAATCCGTTACAATTTGGCGCCCAACGTGGGGCTTCTTCTGGACTTTCTTGGAGTAAGTGTGACTTTGGACATTTTTTCATAAAGACTTTTTTTGAATTAGGACTTTATTTTTTTATGGTGATTACTCGCGCAATGGATGAACAACTAAAACAACTTCTTGACGCAATCACCTCTGTGAAGAGTGATATGGCTGCTAATCAAGAACAATTAAAAAATGATATGGCAGCTAATCAAGAATAATTAAAAAATGATAGGCGGCTAATCAAAACCAATTGAAAAGTGATTTAACGGTGCTGAAAAATGACCTAGTTTCTAACCAAGAGGAAATTAAAAACGATCTTACTTCGGTAAAGACTGTGATGGAAAATAAATTTAATGAGATAGAGCATCGAGTTGATGCTATTGAAGGAAAGTTTGAGGCAGTTGAAGGCCGATTCATCGCAGTGGAAAATAAAATCGAAGAGAAATTTGAAGAAAAATTAAGTTCCGTTGAAGGCCGATGCAATGCTGTAGAGAATAAACTGGAAGAAGAAGATAGAAAATTTCATCAACTTAAAGAAGACATCTTTAAAGACCTGGAAAGGAGATTGGCGACCGCGGAAAGCAGCTCTGTACAGTTTGGCGCTCCCACATCGGTTGCTCGACCGTCCATTAAACTTGCCACCTTTGATGGGAAAACTTCGTGGCAGGTTTACAAAACTCAGTTCATGATAGTGGCGGAAGCGAACGGATGGGACTCTGCTACCAAGGCCTGCCATCTTGCAGCATCCCTGAGAGGTGATGCAGCGGACATTCTTCAGACCCTTCCGGACGGCCAGCGCCTGGATTTCGCCGCCCTCACATCTGCGTTGGAGCTTCGCTTCGGTGAGAAGTGCCAGAAAGATTTCAGCCGACTCCAGTTGAAGTCCCGTTTCCAGAAAACCGGGGAAACCCTGCAAGAGCTCGCGGCGGACATCGAGAGACTGTCTCATCTTGCTTTTTGCGACTGTCCTGCGGATGTTCGGGACAACCTGGCACTCAACTACTACATCGACGGGGTTCGAGATCCGGAAATCCAGAAAGCTCTACGGATGGCGGATGTCAAAGACCTGAATTCTGCTGTTGTGTATGCGATGAAGTTGGAGGCCGCCCAGCAAGCAACCCGTGTGGATCGCCATCCCATCCGAACTCTGGAAGCTGATGAGTCTGATTCCAGGTCGTCCCACCTCGCTGAACTCGAGAGACAACTCGGTGACTTGGCAAGACATCTGAGCAGCATAACAGCCCAAAAGAAACAAGAGCAGAAGTGCTGGAAATGCGGTAGTGAAGGACACCTGCGAAGGAGTTGTCCGGCTCGCCAAGCTACGCGAGGGAAGGAAATCACCACCACCAGAGCTCTGAAGATTTCCTCTTCTAGTAGTGGCAGTGATGGACTTTTCATTTACGCCCATGTAAATGGGAATCCTTGCAAACTGATTGTCGACACTGGAGCCAATGTGACAATCGTTAGGACAGATGTGGCTCGTGAATTTGGATTGAAACTGCTGTGGACATCGCCACGCGTAAGTCTCCAGACTGTGACAGGTGACAAAATCGAGATTGACGGTAAAGTGGACTTGGAAATAGTGTTTGGGAGTGCCACCTACCATCATACGGCATTCGTCGCTAATATCACGGACCCCTTCATTCTCGGATTGGACTTTTTGAAGAAATATGACTTCACTCTCGACTTCAAGACTAATGAGCTGCACTCGATGAGAGAAGACATAGCCGTTTTCCCTGCAGAAAGTGATGTAAAATCCGCTCATCAAATAATAGCCCAAACCGATTTATCGATTCCCTCAAGGTCAGAATCATTAATACCTGGCTCCCTTGAAGAAAGCAATAGTTTTCGATTTGGACTCATTGAATACCCTAACCTAAGCAATAGCCTAAAAGGAGTGCTGGTAGCATCTACGCTTGTGGACCTTTATAAGGATGTAATTCCTGTGAGAGTCGCCAACGTGAGTGAAAGGCCAAGGAATATTCGGAAAGGTGAAGTGTTAGCAACTTGTACTCCAGTAAACTGCATCATTAGAAGAATCAATTTCCCCGAGACTGTGTCTTCTGAGTCCTTGACATCGAAGTTAATTGGGAGTGCGCCATTATCGAAAGATCAAAGAACTGCTGCGGAAGAATTGGTGGACGACTTCAAGCATCTGTTTTCATCTACATCGGAGGATGTTGGCCGTACGAATTTAACGCAGCACAGGATTTACACTGGAGAACACCCCCCTATTAAACAGCATCCGAGACGACTACCGTTCGCCAAGAAGGAAGAGGTTGAGACCCTCCTGAAAGAGATGAAGGAGAATGATGTAATCGAACCTTCATCCAGTCCTTGGGCCTCTCCCATCGTCTTGGTCCGAAAGAAAGATGGCTCCACCAGATTTTGTGTAGATTACCGACGGCTGAATGAAATCACCAAGAAAGACAGTTACCCTCTTCCACGGATAGACGACACCTTGGACACACTTTCCGGACACAAGTGGTTTTCGACCCTGGACTTGAAGAGCGGCTACTGGCAGGTTGAGATACACCCTGATGACCGAGAAAAGACAGCATTTACAACTGGACAAGGCTTATGGCAGTTTAAAGTGATGCCCTTCGGCCTCTGCAATGCACCAGCTACGTTCGAGCGTCTTATGGAGACAGTGTTAAGAGGACTTTCCTACGAATCCTGTCTGGTCTACTTAGACGATATCATCATCGTGGGACGCAGCTTCGAAGAACATCTGGCAAATCTTAGGAAGGTGCTGCAAAAGCTTAAGGAAGCCAATCTGAAGTTAAGCCCGTCCAAATGTAATTTGTTCCGCCGGGAAGTGAACTACCTTGGTCACATCATCTCTTCTGAAGGTGTACAAACCGATCCAGAAAAGGTATCTGCGGTCAAGAGTTGGAGTCGTCCCGAAAACATCCATCAGCTGCGAAGTTTCCTGGGGCTCTGCACGTACTACAGGAAGTTTGTAAAGGGTTTTTCCAACATTGCACGACCTTTGCATAAGCTGACGGAGAGCAAGCAAAAGTTTGAATGGTCCAAAGAATGCGAAGATGCATTTCTACGACTGAAGGAGGCTTTAACATCAACGCCTATCCTCGCCTATCCTCAGCCTGAAAAATCCTTCATCCTGGACACTGATGCGAGCAACGAGGGCATCGGAGCTGTTTTATCCCAAGAAATTGACGGAAATGAACATGTCATCGCTTACTGGAGCAAATGCTTATCAAAGTCGGAGCGAAATTACTGCGTCACCAGAAAGGAGTTACTGGCCATAGTGAAAGCTGTAGAACACTTCCATCATTACCTCTACGGCCGAAAATTTCTGCTTCGGACAGATCATGCCTCGTTAACTTGGCTTTTGAACTTCAAGAATCCAGAAGGCCAGATAGCCAGATGGATACAGCGGCTCCAGGAATATGACATGCATATCAAGCACCGAAAAGGGTTGTCTCACGGTAATGCTGACGCTTTATCAAGGAGACCCTGTCCTGAGAACTGCAATTATTGTTCCCGAATCGAGAAACAGTATGGAACGACTAGCCCTACTGCCTATCAGGTGACAGTGACTCCAACATCATCAGAACCTGATCCATGGAGTGACGACCAAGTTCGAAAAGATCAACTAGAAGACCCCGACATAAAACCAATTTTGGAGTTCATGGAAAGTGACAGTCGGCGACCTAGCTGGCAGGACGTTTCCATCTTTAGTCCTGCAACAAAAAGATACTGGGCTTTATGGAACTCACTCCATTTACGGAACGGCGTGCTACACCGGAAATGGGAATCTGACGACGGAAAGACATCTAGGTGGCAGTTACTACTTCCTCGATCCCGGATTTCAGATGTTCTGAAAGAAATACATAGTAGTGCGACTGGAGGACATTTTGGTGTCTTGAAAACTCTCAATAAAGTTCGGGAGCGCTTCTTCTGGAGCAAGGCGAAGGATGACGTGGAGAAGTGGTGCCATTCTTGTGACGCCTGTGCTGCTCGTAAAGGACCGAAGAAGAGAAGCAGAGGGAAGCTACATCTGTACAACGTTGGAGCTCCTTTCGAACGAATTGGGATCGACATCCTGGGTCCTCTACCAAGAACTGCTGATGGGAACAAATACATTCTTGTTTCCATCGACTACTTCACCAAATGGCCGGAAGCATATCCCATTCCAGATCAAGAGGCTACCACCGTAGCAGAGACTCTAGTCCAACACTGGATCTCGAGATATGGAACACCTTTGCAGATTCATTCCGATCAAGGGAGGAATTTCATCTCTGCTGTGTTTAAGGGCCTATGTCAAATTCTCGGAATTGAGAAAACTAGGACAACACCACTACACCCACAATCAGACGGCATGGTGGAGAGATTTAACCGCACAATCCTGAATAATCTCTCACTTATGGTATCCAGAAATCAACAGGATTGGGACAAGAAGCTACCTTTGTTCCTGCTGGCCTACCGCAGTGCTGTCCACGAGACTACCGGATATGCCCCATCTCAGATGCTCTTTGGACGAGAGCTTCGGCTACCTTGTGATCTCGTCTTCGGTCGTCCTCCGGATGCATTTCATCGCCTGAGGAGTACATCCAGGATCTCCAGGCCCGGTTGGAAGACGTTCATAACTTCGCACGAGAGCGAATCAACATCGCGGCAGAGAAGATGAAGACCCGATACGACACAAGGTCTACTGGACATGAATTCAACGAAGGCGACAAGGTTTGGTTATGGAATCCCATCCGACGGAAAGGTCTGTCACCCAAATTGCAGTCGCATTGGGATGGACCCTACAAAGTCCTTAACCGACTGAATGACGTCGTAGTGAGGATCCAAAAATCACCTAATGCAAAACCTAGGGTTGTACATTATGATCGGTTAGCCCCATACTATGGCCATAGTTCATGAGTATTACGTAAGCAACCATGGTTGATAACATAAAAGTTGTAGATAATTTTTGCTTTTAATGTTTAGTAATATTTCTTGTTATTATCGTGTTTTCTGTATCTGTTAGTTATTAATTAATGTGTATATTTGTAAACTTGTGATAGAAGTTTGGCACCCTTTCTGGGGATTGTACTGCCCGGGACGTGCAGTCCTTAGGAAGGGGGCAATGTTACAAACTCTGTAAATAGTAATTATTGTAGGAACGTAACCTGTAAATAGTTTCCCGTAATGAATATACAACCCCTTTTTCATTCGGCTAAAGTATACGACCCCTATTTTCTTTCTTTTCGTTGATAACGGTCTACGCATTTCGCGAAGAGGTAAGAATGTTGTGGAAAATTCTTTTCGGTGTATAAAAGCCGTTAGCGATGGATAAACAGTTAGTTTCGATTCAGATTTCGAACTCAGTGTGTGTATTAGCTCTGTTTATAGCGAGGCATTTCGCTGTGTTGTTTTCGTATTTGGAAGTAAATACGTGTGTAAACGTTGAGTTTACGGTGTTGTGTGATAATTGCTTAATTGCTGATGAATAATTTAGCAGTGGTTGAAGATCTTTCCTGTACATAGTGTAAATAAATTTCCTGTGTTTTTATCAAGAACTGTGTCTTCATTTCAAGAAAGTGGAAGTCGCACCGAATCCGTTACAGGCCGATCCTAGCAGGTGTGCAGCGTGTGCACCGCACAAGGGCGGCCAAAGCAAGGGGCGGCCGCAGGCCGCATCATATAGTTCTTTTAATCAAGCAAAATTCCTCAAGAATTTCTCACAAGATAACTTATAATAAGTCAAATAAATATGCTGAATTTTAAATGTTCAACTATCAAAGTACATAAATGCCGATTTCCCGACAGCATAGCATAGTTTAAGAAAAATACAGTGTTAGGGAACATTGTGTTCAGGGCCGTCGGCAAGGGGGGGTGTGACACCCCTCCACTTTTTTGGAGAAAGGGGCCGCCGATTTTACGTTATTTTTAATTTCTAATGTAAGGAATAAAATCGCAAATGAAAAAAAATGCGAAGAATTCTTAAATGAAATTTAGAAGAAAAACGAAATATAATTAAAATTTTATCTAGCAGCATCAGTAAACCTGAAATCTAAAACATCCGGTACTTATCATCTATCTCGGCCCTAGTCACCAAAAAAAAAAAAAACAATCAATGGGGCCGCGTAAAACAGCTAAGAATCGTTGCGAAAAATGCGGAATATTAATCGCCAAGTGGGGGCCGCGGGAACGATTACATACCGGTCGTCCCTTATTAGGAAAAAAAAGTACTGTGTAAACACGTGCGAGAACTTTAAAAGTTACTCCAACATTTTTGGTAAAATCTGTTAAGTGGAGTAGGCATGAATCAATTCCTTTTGCAGAAGTATTACATTAATCTGTTTCAAGCTGCGGCAGGGTTCTTTGAAATTTAAAAGAAAAATAAAATAACTAAAACATAACTAGCAACATCAGTATACCTGAAATCTTAAACATTCGCTACTTTTCAGCTATTAAAAAACTATAAATGGGGCCGCAAAAAAAAAAAAAAAAAAAAAGCTAAGATTCTTTTCAGGCGACATTCGATGCGGAAAATACGAATATATCACTAATAAGTGGGGCCGCGTGAACGGGATTTTACAAATCGATCATCCCGTGTTTGAAAAAAGAAGTACTGCATAAATACGCGCAACATTTTCAGATTTACAGTACACTGCCGCAGTGGTGCTTCAAGAAACTTTCCTTGGGAGAGAAGGGAAGATGGGGGGTCATATAATATGTTTCAAAATTAAAGGTCGGATAGTGCAATTTTAGGCACTTGCAGTGTGTTCATTCAAGTCATTTTGTTGCTATATGCGGGGGGGGGGTATGAACTCCCTATTCCACCCCTTGGCTACACAAGCTATAAAACTGGATACAACCGGATACAACTCTCGTTGTTTAGACTTTCGCAGAAAAAAGATGCTATTTTGTGTCGAAAATCGAAGGGACTAATTGCTTTATAGCCCGCGGATCTGTAGTTCTCGCCACGTCTAGTTGTCATTTGATAGTACATCGTACGGGACGGGGCTCAAGCAGTGCTTGCAGCCAGGGCTTGCTTGCAGCCCTGTGTCTTTGTGTGGTACCATCACTTGTTCTAATAGAATTCTGCCTGGTGTGTCCAGTTTGCATGAGGGGTTTTTGTTCCGAGTGTGACCTTGAGAGCCCTATTAGAGCAATGCTGAAAGAGAGAGAGGGGAGTTGATACATTTCTGAGAAAACGTCTGATTCTATTTTCTTACTCGTCGGCTGTCAGTTGAGTGTTAACAGAAATTTTTCCTATTATTAATTAGAGCTCATGCTCAAAGCCAAAGACTACTGGAGGAGCTGCATAGAAAAGCTGCTTCATTCAGCAACATTAAAAGTAAGTAATAATAAGTTTTTTGAATGAACTGATTTAGTCCATAATGTAGTTGAAAGCGGCCCTTTGCTTTTTCCATTTCATTTCTTTAAGTTTTATTATTCATATTTGCTCCTCATAAAAGCACTCTTACTCTCCCTCGGCCCCTCCCAACCTTCGCGTGTAACTGCACTTTTTACTTATTTTTTCTTAATTTTTTCAGTTAGAAAAAAAAACAAAAAAACTTCTACAACTATAATCTATAATTGCCTTAACTGATTTTGCAACCATTAAATGGTTATCTTGTGTATGAGGTCATTGTAATACCTTAATAGGTAAGATTTGTCTTACACAGTGGTGCCCACTGCACCACTGTAGTTTTTAGAGGGGTGTTTTAAGGGGTATGTTTCTTTTTGGGGGGACACCCGAGTTGGGGGGTTTTTGTGATAATGGAGGAGGGGAGGATGTGCTCTTGCTCTTGGAGGAGATGGACACCCCTGTTTTACAAAGGAAAATTTATTCCATTGAAGAGATTTGAATTTAATTTTAAATTACTAGGGGCCCCGCCCCCTGCTCGTTGACGCTCAACAACCTCCAAAGATTCTTGCGGAATTTTATTTGGATCGCGAAGATTTATGCCTTTTAGGAAAAATCAGATTAAAATAATTGCTACGATTAGAAAAAATGAAAATTCCGTTCTACCCCCTCCCCTAAAAAAATAGAATTTAAGTAACAAGTTCAATTTATTTCGAACAATGTTAAAATCCCACTCCCTCACGAAGAAAAAATAACTTATGAAAATATATTTAGCAAAACTATTAATAAACTATTTTAAAAAAAAATCTTTAAAACCCAAACTTTTAACGTATCGTATCACATAAATCGTTTGAGGTGCTTGGTATGAGATGTCTTAGATTTCTCATTGCAGGCTTAGACGTTATAATTTTTTCAGAATCCTTGCAAAAATGTAAATGGAGAGCACCCCATACTTTTTTATATTAAAGTTGATTGTTTGGTCAATTTTTTTTATTCCCATTGTTTTAAGCTAATTTACACTGAAGTGACAAAATTCATGGGATAGCAATATGCAAATATACAGATGGCAGTAGCATCGCGTAGAACAGGTATAAATGCGCAGTGCTTTCGCAGAGCTTTCATTTGTGTTCAAGTTGTTCATGTGAAGAGATTTTGACGTGATTATGACCGCACGACGGGAATTAACAGATTTTGAACGCGGAATGTTAGTTGGAGCTAGACGCATGGGTCATGCCATTTCGGATATCGTTAGGGAATTCAACATTCCCAGGTCCACTGTGTCAAGAGTGTGCCGAGAGTATCGAATTTCAGGCATAACATCCCACCATGGACAGCGCAGTGGTCGACCGCGTGCACTTAACGACCGAGACCGGCGACGTCTGCGTAGAGTTGTGAATGCTAACAGACAAGCATCACTGCGTCAAATAACCGCAGAAATCAATGTGGGACGTACGAGGGACGTGTCCGGTAGGACTGTGCGGCGAAATTTGTCTTCCTTGGGCTATGCCAGCAGAAGACCGACTCGAGTGCCTTTACTGACAGCACGACATCGCTTTCAGCGACTCTCGTGGTCACGTGAGCATATCGGTTGGTCCCTAGATGAATGGAAAACCGTGGCCTGGTCCGATGAGTCACGATTTCAGTTGCTAAGAGCCAGAGCATTTTTTAACATAGGAACTACGCGACACCAATGTCGCCTAGTGAAAAAAATCTGTCGCCTAGAAGATGCAAAATCAAACCACTGGGTGACATTGGAAAATCCAAGATTGGTTCACTCATTTTAGTTAACGAATTTCAAATGTCTGTAAAATGTCAGAAAGCCCCTGATCTTTTTTAAAACCGCCGACTCGTACTTGCCGAAAGACTTTTTTCTGTTCCCTTGTAGAAAGGCCCTGCCCGTAGATCGGGCCACCTCGCACTCGGCGACATAAGCAATCGATTAGCACTTCACCTCATTAGCGCTTCCCTTGATGATAGCCGATAAGCTTTTCGCGGCTATCTGTGTATAGAAACGCTACTTGGGACCAAGACAGACTTTGGGACGGGACAGCAAAAGTAGTTTGCTTATCTTTTTCCAAACACCAGAGAGAATCTCAGCATGTGAAAATTGCCAGCAGCGTGTAAACAAACATTCATTCATTGTGACTTTCCGAAAGATTGATGGGTCATCAATGATGAGTAGCCAATCGTCATCGTCCCATTCTCATTTGTAGGAATGTTTTTGAGAGAAGGTCATATAGCGGAAGGAAAGTGACCTTGGGATGTTTTTCTGCGTTAATTCAGGGAAGGGGCTGTCCGCAGCGGGGCCATTATTATTGTAGACACCACCACATTTTTTGAAGATGCCAGGGGCTCCTACAGGAGGCGTGTGAGTTTCTGAGGTCGCACAATGCATCGTCATTATTGGTATTGGTAGCAAACTTTTTCTTCCTCAAATTATGAAAAAAATCTTTTAAAAAATCGAAATGCAGAAGAAAAAAATTCAACGCACTCCAAAAATAATTGGTAAGTTGTATTGCATTTTTTTGAAAAGTGTTTTATTTTTACAATTTTGTGCCTTACACCTTATTTTGGTTTCCCATCTAAATTGTATTACATTCAGACAAAAATAGCATCGAATAAGTAACATATTCTTATTCTGCACACTCCTTGTGTTTGCAGTAGTCCTGTAGTTTGCCATAGTGTTATTATTGATCAATCACGAATAGCTTATTATCTTCACTTCAACAAAATATGCTGCTCTGATTTTCCAGATTACTATAACGACAATTATTTTTAATATTTATTTAGAGAGCTATATTTTCTTTGTCATAGTTACAAATCGTCTGCGGTTTGATTTTATTCATGTTTAATTCAGGCCTTAACTCAAGCAAACTTTATGTTTTAAAAAGTTTTTTTTTTCTTGTGTAAAATTATGTTTTTTTTTAATTGAAAAAACGCCTATATAGATTAACTTAAACAGCGAAATGTCATCTAATCATCTTTATTATTTCCAGATTATTTATACTCATCATTTAAGTTTGATAAGAAACTAAAATACATAACGTTGCACGCTGTAAATAATATTTATGCATCCTAATTACCATTTCTTTTTTTCATGGATATCCCTCGTGCTACCTGTTATAAAAAATCACCAGTACCATCACGGGTGCAAATTTCTGGACCATTTCCGTTCCATTTGAATAAACAAGTTACCCAACGAGTAGGGTCGTATCGCAATTCGCGATTGCGAACTACATAATTTTTTCAATCACGAATTTCACGAATTTGTTCGCTGTGTCCCGGAAACTCACAATTTTTAGGCAGGGTTATGGATCACTACAAAATGAAATACTTTTAAGAAATTGAAATAAAAAAAGAAAGAAAGGAAGGATTTGAAAAGTGTAACCTACCGAAGTAGTGCCTGAAATGCAGCGAAGCCTTGAAAAATTCGGGTTTTGAACGCAAATAATTCTCATCATAATTTAGTTAACGAATTGAAAAAATTGCATTGAGAGCAGAAAAATCTGCCCTTTCCAACAATATATTATGTTAATATGAGCGGGTAATTTTTCACCCCCCTATTCGGGGATTTATGTGAAAATTGGGCCTAAACTAGAATTAAAAAGAACTAAAATTTGAATTTTTTTTCGAACTGGTCTGTAAACCTTTTCTTTGCATCAAGAAACGAACTAAAAATTTCAGCGACATCGGCAGGATAGTTTTCTAGATTTGCGCGTTTAAACACACAGACACTTTTTGGAGATTTCATTTCATACTATGTGTAGAGGTGATTAAATTTTTTTTAATTAATTACCTTTTATTAATGCCGTAAAATTTTGATTAGCTAATTAATTTGAAGCTAATTATCATGCTTTAATAATTGTAGTCTTTATTTAAATAGTACTAATTAATATAATTAACAGCTAAAACTTCTGATTTAGTATTCCCCCATTTTTAAAGTTCATTCAGCCTTGGACCCCCTCCCCCTAAACAAAGTTCTATAGCTACTTGCTTGCGCACCTGATCATATATTTTAGGAATAGTAACAAAACTGGCTTTATGCTGTGCTATGT